>NC_056743.1:705006565-705275403 GCF_019279795.1 Protopterus annectens
AGATGGTGGGGACACTTACATAGTTTGTCTTGGAGGTAGTGAGAGAGAAGCACCTTGAAGAAGTCTGTTTTGGATTTGATTACTCTTGAGTTTTACAGGAGTTTGTACTGTTCCACAAAGGTTGCTAAGGATGGACATTTATTACACTGGCATATTACGGAGGTAAGCCACTTTTTACTTATTTCTGCTAAGGGTGTTATGAAGGTAGTGTTTTGTGTTTTACTGGTACTTGGTTCTGCTTTTGTGCTGCTTGTTTTTATTGGTTGAGAGTATTTGATGAGATTGGAAGTTTTAACCAATATATCTTGTAAAAGACTGTAAAATGCTGCGTAATTCAGAATAAAGCAGTGCAAATCTGGCTATTTTGTTTTAGCACTGAGTACACTTTAAAGTATTTGCAGATTACTAAGTATTGGGGAAGCCATATATTAGAGCAGGTAAGAAATAAGCAGGAAGATTCCATTGGAAAGTTTTTGACCCTGTATAAGTGGCAAAGGTTGTCATGACTCTTTTTGAAGGTGTGCTGGTTGTGTCAATTTTGAGTTGATTGACAATTGTGATCCCTAGCAGTTTTGCATATGGGGTGGTATCTATTTTTATAGTTTGGCATGAAATTATATTGAATGTAGGAATACTTATGCTCTTGGAATGGAAAAGCATAATTTTAGTTTTTTTGGGTTTAGACTAAGTTGTGGGCTTTGAGTCCGTTTTCAGCTGAACTGTATATCTTGTGCATGTTTTTGCAGCTCATGTATGGAAGGGTCTGCACATATGAGAGTGGCATCATCAGCATTTTGAATTATTTGAGATGGCTCTGCTGTTACGTGGAACTTGTTGATGACCACATTGAAGAGAAGTGGTCCTAGTATTGATCCCAATTAGTAGGATTCCTATGTCTACAGAGAGACATGCTGAGTGTGTGAATTTCCATTTTAATACTTGGGTTCTACTACTTGGGTAACACTGGGACCAAAGGAAAGTTTGGTGAGACATGCTCAGGTCGTCTAAAGTACTTAGCAGTTTAAAGTGAGAAACAGTGTCAAAGGCTATTGATAGCTTGAGGACAGCTGAGGAGGCTAGCTAACTACTGTTGAAATGAGTATTGATAGTATTTAGGAAGGAAATGAGGGCTGTAGTTCAAAATCCATGCTAGGTGTTGTACAGTAGTTTATTGTCTAAAAGACATTTTAGAACTTTTTTAATGTATGCTTCTTTCTAAAAATTTAGAGAGAGGGGGAGAATAGCGACTGATCTATAATTGTTCAGTTCTACTGATGAACCACCCTTGTGTAGTAAGAAAATATAGCTCTACTTGCAGGTAGCATGGACATGTGACTAATTGACAGACTTATTGATAAGTATGGAGACTAGATAAGTGACTTAGCTGCTATTTTTATAAGTTCAGCTGGTAGGTTATCTGCAGATAGTGTAGTTTTAAGCTTTACTAGGCATTTTTAGAGTGGTTGTGTCTACAGCATAAAGCTGAAAAGCTCAGTTATTGTTAGAGTGAAGTAGGAATGCATGGGCTGAGGCAGCAGGGGTACTTAGTAGTGAGTTGACTGCATTAATAAAGTAGGAGATGAAAGCTGCAGCAGTTTCATTTTCTAGTTGATTAAGCAATGAGTTTGGCTGGCGAATTTTGCCATGTTCGTGTAGCTTGACAGCAATGGTCCAGAGCAGTTGGATTGTTTTGATGTTTTTGATAATTCTTTGTTGTCCTTATTTAAATGTTTTTTTTTTTTTGCTTTGTTTCTACATGATCTATACTGTTAATATGTGGCTAGTGAGCTATTGTTTTGCCACAACTATCACATTTTATATTTTTCTTTCTTTCATAAGTTTCTTTGTAGAGGAAGTCAACCAGGATGCTATCTTTAGGAATTTGTTTTCCTTTTGGGGGCCTGCGTATTTAGTATATCCATCCAACCATCCATTCACAACCCCATTTTCGCATATGGGGTAGCAGTGTCACTTCAACAGTGGCAAACATCCAGAGCCAAGGTTTACACCACCAGGTGGCTCGCCCTGCTGTGGTAGTTCATCCACACCACACATTTGCAAGCACACTCACATCTACGGCTAGTTTAGTGTCCAATCCATCTACTGCATGTCTTTGGAATGTGGTGAGAAACTGAAGCACCCAGAGGAAACCCACACAAACACAGGGAGGACATGCAGACTCTGCACAGAGGGCACACCAGCTGAGAATCAAACCAGGGAACCTCTTGTTGTGCTACTGTGCCATCTTTGCTTGTTTAGTATATATAGTATTATATTATGAAACTGGTAGTTGCATCATCTAACAGGAGGTTTCTTAAGATTTACTAGTTGTATTATTGGTTCACAGTACTCGTGAAAAACATATGGATTAAACTTGGTTCCGTTACAGGCAAAAGTGTACTGTGGATGAGGTTCTGAGCTTACATGCAATCAGATTATGTAGGCAGGACGAAGGTCACTTAGTGGGTCTGTCAGCACACCAGACTGTGTATTTTCTGGATCTGTAGTCAACATCCAGTCTAGGATAGTGGCTTTATTATTTGATTTGTGGATTCTGGTAGGGCACTGTATTGATTTTGTAAAGGTGTACAGGTTCAAACAGTTTATTATGATTGTCAATCTAGTTTTCCCAGTTAATATTAATATTTCCTGGTATGAATATTTCATGTTGTATCTTTAGGCTCTGCTAGACTGCTTACATTACTACAAAAACAGGAAAAGTGGTCCTGGCACTAAAGAGCATCAGTATCCTACTGTTGGGATACTGTGTATGAGTGTCTGTGTGTGTATGCATGCATATGTGTATGAAATTATTCTACACAGGTTTCAGTTAATGTTGTTAAGTCATCACTCAGCTGAGAACAATTTGAGTTAAAGCCCTGGGAATACAGCAGTTATAATGGTTCTCTATAGAAATGTTGGCACTCAAAATGCCTAGTGCACCAAACAAACAAAAAAGAAAGAAAAAAAGGACTGAAAACACAGAAGAGCGAATTTCGATAATTGCTCTTCTCCTTAAAACTTCTTTTTTTCTGAGATTGTCATACCTTGAAGAAAAGGAAATATTCTGAGAAATGGCATCTTGGACTTAAGTACATGGAACACTGATTTTGGCCATTCAGTCTCAGTATTTCAGCTCTCTAAAGGGTTCCAACACCTGAAATTATTACCAATTAGAACTGCTCTGCAGTTCAGTGTATTACTTAGCTATGGCAGATGCCACTCATGACTTAATGTAGTAGTACATGTTTGCCATATAGTCTTAAGGTCAGTCACCCCTTAAATATTTTATGGTCAGCAGTGTGAATCTTAAGACCATAGCCCCCTGACCAATACACAATGCTGGGATTATAAACCTGTATTACTACTTATAAGCTGGTGCTACCATTACACTTACTCTAAAGCTAATGGATATGTACACTCAATTTCAGCACAAACTTGTCATATTAGACACTGCTCTGACTTCAACACCAAAGTGTAATCATACTGGAAATTATGAGTGCCATTGCTTCTACATGGGTAGAACTAGCAGTAGAGTTGTTTGACTAAAAAGATACATAACTGGCGAATAAAGTTCTTTGGCCAAAAACAGCATTACTTGTAATTTTAATGAAGGGATGAATCTGGACTAGGTTATCAGAAGCTTACAGGGAAAGATATCAGTATACCTTAATACACCATGGTAGTGTGTTATATTTGTATTATTGGTTTTACTCTAAAAGCCTTTCATATACTGCACATGAGCAGTTTTATGTTCAAGAAACTCTAATGCAAGCCTTTAATATGTTGAATCTGTGCTATAACAAGTACGTGATTTCTTTTACTGATGCATTGGTATACACATTTTTTGACATACTGATTAATTTAATTACTAATTGATTGCTTAGCAGTGCAGTGCTATTTTCTGATAATTTCTCTATACTGTGTATTGATGAGGTTCCATATCACTGCATCTCCTTGCTATACCTGTTTTGATATTCTTCTCTTACTTTCACTCATTGTGTTCCTTGCTCCATCATTAGGAATAAGCGAGTTTCCTATGCATTAATGCTATTGCCTCCAAATAATCTTCAGTATTGAACTGTTTTTATCTTTTTCTTTCTTTTCAGAGCCTGTGGGCATTACATTGGTCCACACTCCTTAAATAGCAGGGTCTCTGTACATGTCACACCCTGCAAACTGGCCGTGTGCAAAAGCTACACCTGTGAGTAACATCCAGCAGAGTTTACCATCATTGTGCACTGTAAGCAAGTTTAACATAAGGAGCCTTGCTATACATTAACTGCAACTAGTCAGATGCATACCTGCTCTGTTCTGAAAAGCAGCTGCGATCCCCCTCCCAAAGGAGTAGCCCTTATATGCTAAGGACTACTTACCAAATACCAAACTGGCTACTGTCATTTCACTTCATCATTAGATTACTCTGTGCAAACCTGTTGCTTCATAACCCTAGATTCTTTGCGTCTACATTCAGTAAATGAAAGAAAAAGCACAGTTGTGTACACTTACCATAAATGTAGATGTTAGAGTGTATTCACTGTTGCAGTCATCACCTGTGGGTTATCCCTACTGTGGTAGCCCTCAGTCGACCCAAATACCTGAGTCAATGTTTTTCTGCGTCAGCTGCTGTCGCTTGCTGCCTGATGTCAGGTCGTCAGTGCTATAAAGGCAGGCAGTCGACGCCATTACATCAGTTTTTCTTGCCCTAACCCATCAGAAGCCCATGTAATTATAGTAAAGTGGTCCAGGTGGCAAGAAGCCACTGTTAGAGACTTATGTTTCCCTAAAGAAAGCAGATATAAGGGGGGAAGGAGGGTGGGAAACCAGGACTGCAACAGTGAATACACTCGAACATCTAAATTCATGGTAAGTGTACACAACTGTACTATGCTCTTCGTGTTTCACTGTTGCAGTTATCACCTGCGGGACGATTCCTAAAGCTTAGAAGAGGGGTGGTAGGTTTATTAGGAGACCTAAGAATGGGTCAGCATGCCCTGCAGAACTGCAGAGGCAAACCCTGCCCAAGCCTTAGAAAATAGAGGCAAGTAGTAATGCCTAGTAAAGGTATAGACAGAAGTCCAGGTGGCAGCCTCCAGAATGTCCCTGGTGGGAACTCCTCTGAGGAATGCTGTGGAAGGGGAGGCTGCCCTAGTGGAATGGGTTCGAATAGACTTGGGGGGCGGTTTCCCATGGAACTGACAGCAGAAATGGATACAGTGTGATATCCATTTGGAAATTGTTTGGAAATGGGTTTCCCCTTTGCCCCTGTGGCAAAGCTGACCAGTAGTTGGTCCGATTTCCTGACGGGCTTAGTATGGTCCAGGTAGTATCTGAACTGTCTATGCGTGTCTAATGAGTATTCTTTCCCCCTTGTTTTGAGGGTTAGGAAAGAAAGTGGGGAGATGAATGGCCTGGTTAAGAGTTACATTAGATACCACCTTGGGCATAAAGGAGGGGTTTAGTCCTTAGGGAGACCCTGTCTGCATGGAAGATAATGAAGGGTTCAAAGGTCATCAGAGTCTGAAGTTCTGAAACCCTTCTGGCTGAGGTGATAGCTAGGAGGAAAGCAGTCTTCCATGAGAGGAATCTTAGTTCTGCTGAAGTAGCAGGTTCGAAGGGTGGTAAAGTTAGTTTTTCCAAAACATAGCTCGGGTCCCAGGTTGGGGTGTATGGCCTTCTGGGAGGTCTGATATTAGAAGCCTCTCTGAGGAATTGTTTAATTAAAGGATGGGAGAACAGGGGCTATTCTGTATCAAAATGAGCTGAAATGGCTGAGGCATGGATCTTAATAGAGGAGAAGGAGAGGCCACCATTACTTAGCTCTGCTAGATAGTCCAGGATAAGAGGGATGAAGGTTGTGAGGTATTGCCCCTCTGGACTGACTCCAGGTGTGAAATCTGTTTCATTATTCTGCATAAGATTTTCTGGTGCTGGGCCTTCTGGCCTCTGTGAGAATGTCTGGGACCTGTTTGCTTAACAGGGGCCCCTTGTTAGCCTTTAGAGTATTAGCCATGCTGATAATTTGAGAGTCTTCAAGTCTGGGTGCAGCACCCCCCCTCCCCATCTGGGTTAAGAGTTCTGAGATAAGGGGAAGCTGCTTGGGAGGCTGTAAGGTCAGGCTGTGCAATAAGGGGTACCAAGGTTGTCTGGGCCAATCTGGAGCAATGATGAAGGCTTTGGTCTCTCCTCCCTGATTTTGATCAGCACCTTTGGAATAAGAGGCAGAGGAGGGAATGCATACACAAAGAGGGAGGTCCAGGGGAAGGTCAAGGCATCCACTTTCTATGCTAGGTGGTGATACTCCCTGGTGCAGAATGTTTTCAACTGGTGGTTTAGATGTGAGGCAAAGAGGTCCACTTCCAGAGCCCCCAAGCCTGAGTGATTTGTAAGAATATTTTTCTGTGGAGTTGCCATTCGTGGAGGTCCAGTAAGTTTCTGCTTAAGTGGTCTGACAAGGTGTTGTTGATCCCTGGAAGGTATTGAGCTATCAGATATAGTCCCATGGAAGAGGCCATCAGCCAGAGGTTCATGGCTAGCCTGCAGAGAGGGTAAGATTGGGTCCCTCCCTGCTTGTTGATGTACCACATTACTGTGGTGTCTGTTTTGATAAGGAGAACCCCTGGTTTGAGATGGGGTTTGAAGGATATCAGAGCCTTTTGTACTGCCATCATTTTCTTCTGGTTGATGTGTAAGGGAAGGTGTTGGGCATCCCAAAGACCTTGGGAGCACCTGCCTTCTAGGTGAGTGCCCCAAGCTATGCCTGAGGCCTCGGTGGTAATGGTCTGTCCAGTTGGGTGGAGGGAGAAGGGAAGACCCTTGTTTTGTGCACAGGCATCTGCCCATCAGAGTAACTCTGCCCTTATACAGGGGATCAGAGGGAGAGAGGTCTCTAGGGGTTGAGAGTGCTGACACCAAAGGTTCAAGTACCACTGAGGTTTCCTCATGTGAAGCCTGGCCAGAGGAATTAGAAGGATGCAAGATGCCATGTACCCAAAGGCTTGCAGGAACTTCCTTGCAGTGAGGTGACTTTTGGAAGCCAGCTGAGTAAAACAGAGAGGCAGGAAGCTCTGCTTTTCTGGGGATATGAAGGCCATTTGGGATGTTATGTCCAGCAGTGCTCCCAAGAAAATGATCTTCCTGAAGGGTGCTTGTTTTGATTTCTTCTCGTTGATGGTGTACTCTAAACAGGTTAGGAGGGTTTTCACAAAGAGTAGGTCCTTGAGGAGCTTTTCTTTTCAGTCTGCCTGAATGAGGCAGTTATTCAGATAAGGGTAAATTTGTATATTTTTCTGTCTGCAAAATGCTAGGGCCGGGGCTAAGCATTTGGTGAATACCCTAGGAGCAGTAGATACGACAGAGGGTAGCACAGAGAACTGAAAGTGTTGTGAACCTGCTCTGAAGTTAAGGAATTTCCTGCAGTATTCCCTTATGGGGATGTGGAGGTAGGCATCCTTTAGATCTGGAGTGACTAACCAGGCATTTTTGATCAGCATGGGTAAGAGCTGCTGCAAAGTTAGCATTTTGAATTTGGGGATCACCAGGAAGTTGTTCAGAATGGATAGAGCTGGGATGGGGCACCAAGTGCTCTCTTTTTGGGGAACAAGGAATAGCCTGGAATAAAAGCCTATGCCTGTTTGATCTGAGGGGACAGGTTCTACTGCCCCTTGGGATATGAGAACTTGGACTTGTTTCAATGCCTCTGCCCACTGATTTGGAGAAAAGTCTGGGTACCCTCTGAGAATTGGGAGTTTGTTGAAGGAGAATTTGTATCAATGATAAATGATCTTTAAGACCCATTGGTCCTTCGTTACAGAAATCCAATTTTCTTTGCAGAGGGAGAGCATTCCTCCTAGTTTTGGGTGAGTGGGGGGAGGGCAGAGGGTGGAGAGGGAGTCATTGAGAGTTTTTGCAATAGAGGGATGGCTTAGAACTTCCTGGTTTAGGTGTAGAAGTGGTCCACTGTTTGGGTCTCTTCTGTCCCTGGGATAGGATCCTGGGTGGTCTGTCCCTGCAGAGCTTGCCTTGCCCCTGTCTGTTAGGTGCAGGAAATAAACAGTGTTTAGAGGGAAAATTCCTGCTGAACCTTGGAGGTTGTACCTGAAGGAAATCTTTTACTGTCTGCATAGATTTTGCTTTGTCTTCCATCTTTTTAAGCACCTCTTCTGCTTTTATTCCAAATAAGCGGTCCTTATCCAATGGTGCATCAAGTAATTTAGATTTGACATGATCAGGTAGAAGTTGTTCCTTCAACCATGCATGTCTCCTAATGACAGATCCTGACACTGCTGCCCTGCTTCAGGCTTCTAAGGCATCATATCCGCAGTGTAATGAGTGTTTTGCCACTTGACAAGTAGAGTGCAGTAAGTCTGCTAACTCGTTTGAACTGGCACAGTCAGGAATAGAAGAGATCTGTTGCTTTAATAGTTCCAAAGTGTGTTGTTGATATTTTAAATTGTGGGACTGACAGTTGAGTGCTCTGATAGCTAAGGTTGCAGAGGTGTATACTTTCCCCCCATCTATCCACAGCTCTTGAGTCCTTGTCAGAAGGAACAGGATTCTTTGCAGAACTAGCCTTGGTTCCCTGTGTAATGATCTCCAGGTCAGCAACAGGGTTTCTGTACAGGTATTTATGAGAATCCAGTACGTGGTAGTACCTGTCAGGTTTTCTGGGATCAGATGGGAGGGCGTCAGGAGTTAAGCTAGCTTCCTGGAAGACATCATCCACCATGTCTAGGATAGGAGGAATGGCAGGGTCTGTGCTGGGGCAGGTCCAGAAATTCTCTTAACCTTTTCTTTGACTGAAGGTAGTCCTGAGATTCCCAGTGGAAATGCTCCATGAGGGTGTGAAGGGTTTCCCCAAAGGAAAGAACCTGTGGTGGACAGGCAAATGGAATGGATTCCTCTTCATCTGAATCCTCATAAGCTGTCAGAGGTTGCTGTTCCTCTTCAAAATCTGTTAAATCAGACTCCTCAGACACCTGTTCTCTCAATATTTCTGGAGAAAGGTCTATTTTCCTTTTAGAAGTTGTGGACTGATTGTCCCTGATAAGAGTGATGAGATCCTCCACCATTTTAAGCATTTCAGCTTGGAGTGGTGGAGCAGCATGGTGGCTAGTGAAAGTTTTCCTAGGAGTGGCCATGCTTCTAGGCCTAAAGGTATCCCTCGGTCTGAGAGAAGTGGTAGTCAGAGGAGAAGACATTGGTTTTTGCTTAGATTTGGTAGTGTGAAGAACCTTCTCGGAAGCCGGTGCCTGAGTTGCGGCTCTGGACCCAACCGAGGCAGAGACAACCATAAACTTGGAAGACAAAGAAGATTTCTGTGGCATACTGGACTCCAAAAGGGTCTCAGTAAAGGCCTGGGCATCAGGGGCTGTGAAGGCGCCTCACTGAATTCCAGAGAACTGATGACCCGCTTAGTGGTGGTTGTCGGAAGGCTTAGCCTTGTGCAGTCTGTCTCTGTCTTTATCCTTACATTTTTTAGAAGATCAATGGATGGTTGGCTAATGGACGCCATTTCAGAATGTGAAGACTGAAGATGAAAATACCATGCTACAATAACAGCTCTATGACGAATGGTTCTCGAGTTAAAGAGGGCACAAAATCAGCAACGGGGGATGTCATGGTCTAGGCCTAAACAAATGACACAGTATGAATGGAAGTCTCGGTGTGGTATTTGCTTTCCACAGGTGAGACAATTGTTAACTTTTTCGGACATCAGTTAGTGCAAGAAAAAAGGTTCCCCAATGGGGTACTTAGCTTTAGACATTTTAAGCTGTAAAATCGAACTCTGGTAGCAACTGACCAGTACACTTGCGAACTGCTTCTGCTACAGGCTCCATGGCAAGAAAGACTGATGTAATGGTGTCGGCTTGCCTCCCTTTATAGCACTGATGACCTGACATCAGGCAGCAAGTGACAGCAGCCGATGCAGAAAACACTGACTCTCGTATTGGGCCGACCGAGGGCTACCACAGCAGGGATAACCCGCAGGTGATGACTGCAACAGTGAAACATGAAGAACATCATGTTTTACATTTCACTTTGTGCCTCCATGCTAACTGGTGAGCACCTGCTATAAACAGACTGCTTTCTCAAGTAAAAGACCTAAGAGTGGGAAGAAAAATTTATTTATATGCAACTTCTCAACTATCTAACAGATAACCAGCTTCTTCAACCCAGAATGACTTCCTTCCTCATCACAGGACAACTACTGGCTTCCCATATTTTAACATTGTCAAAACCCATAGAAATGCTGGAAGCTTAGTCTCCACCATATTCCTAGACTTACACTTTTGGTATTCTCTCCCAGAAACTCTTACATAAACTGTCATCCTTAAGGCTTACCACTTCTTCACTGCAGTGGTTCCAAAAATACCTGTCAAACACTGCACAAGCAGAGAAATAGGAAGATGATTCCTCTGCTTTCTTACCACTAAGTATTGGTGTCCCACAAGGATCTATACTAGGCCCTATTTTGTTAACATATTCATCAAGGACCTTACACTAGTACAAAAACTAGTACCAGAGTTCAATATGCTGATGACTCAACCCTAATCTGGTTTGCCAAAAACTCTCTCTCTAAATTCCAAGAATTTATACAACAATCCTTCTTATTGATTGAAGCATGGCTAAATAATTCACAACTACTTCTAAACTCCCCCAAAAATAAATTACTGCTCCTTATCCCAAAACCCAGCTCTGCCAAAACAACATTATTCACTCTTTATTATCTCTGCCAACACCACTATGACATAAGTAAATCACATAAAATTACTGGGTGTCATTATAGATGACCATTTGAAATGTAACCAACATGTATCACACATGGCTAAAAAAAATAATCAATATCTAAGTACATTATACAGAGTAAAAACCTACCTCACTGACATAGCCAGAAGACGTACAGCCTCTACTCTTCTTTACAGTAATGCTGCCCCAATCTTCACTAACCTTTATGGCTCAACTGTCCAAACTTGAGCAGTGATTATTAAACTATATCCGAACACACCACTGCCTAGCACTCAAAAGAAAAAAAATGGATTGAACTACCACATCACATAGCTCTTTCTCAGCTAACTACAACACACAGACTTCTCCATAAACCAGAAAATTGCTCATTCCTTAACAACTTAATACAACACTACTCCTCCAACAAAATTTTTCACTCTACAGAAAAAAAAACACTAATCATTCTAACCAAATCAGCTAATATTGCAAGTGACTCTATATTCAAATAATGTAGCTAAACTGGAACCACATCCCACTAACAGTGAAAACCATTCAGAATGTAAACTCATGTAACACACTAAAATTTCACCTATCAAAACAATGGATCTGCTCTTGCTTATCTCCAGGATAAATGCCATTGTAGTATTTGGCTTACCATATCACATAATTTCTTTTCATTCAGAAATCCTGTCCCACAGAACCAGCCTTCACAATATCTGAATAGTTTTACTAGCATTCCCAATCCATATACATAGCTTTGTGACACTGCTCACCACCCCACTTCTACTTTTCTAATGTAAACCTTGTGATAGCTTAATAGCCTACCATTTAACATTACTAACATTTTTGCACTAGATACTGTGGTGGTGGTGCTGCTGTAGTGTTGTCGCCTCACAGTAAGCCGCTGTCCGGTTCGATTCTCAGCTAAAGCATCTTCTGTGTGGAGACATGCGTGAATGGGTGTACCTTCGTTGAAGGTTGTGCATCAGAGCTGGCAACTCAGCATGTAAAAATCTGCTGCCAATCATTAGCGGACCGGAGTTCTGCTGTGGCGACCCCTAACCGGGAAAAGCCGAAAGACACAACAACTAACATTTTTGCACTACCCCTTTTCTTACCACACTTCCACTGCTTTCAATTTCTAAGCACTAATCACAGGATCTAGTAACTATTTTACAAACCCACTAAAACACGTCTTCATATGCTCAATGTTCAATATCTATTAAATGAGCAAGTATTTTTATGCTATAATAGTTGTCTTTATGTCATATGAATATAATCTAATTAGGGGTCTATATTACGAAATCAAAATGGCAATATATTGAGCGCTGTTTTATTGACCCCCAAATACCAAAGTACACCTTATGCGAATAGCCAGATCAAAGAGTTCTTTCACAGGGAAAAAATCGGTAGGTCAACCAGAGATGACACACCACTGCAAACACTGCAAAGTGGGGAGCTGTGCCCTCCACACGGTACAGCCCCAAACTAAATATACAAACTCTGAGATCATACTACAGTGGGGAAAAGGGCAAATTCATGGTGACAGCCAACCAATTTTTTCCGTGAAAAAACTCGGTGATATGGCTGTTCACAAAGTGTACTTCACTATTTTGGGGTCGATGTATTGCCATTTTGATTTTGTAGTATACACCCCTAATTAGCATATGTTTGTGTAATTGTTAATGTATATCCCTTAATGACTGTTCATGCAATTATTGAATGCCTGTTTAAAAATGTTTGTAACATGTTGGGAGCTTTTTCTCCATGGCCATCTGCTGAAAAGGAGTTTTAGACTAAATCCAGTTGACAAACCCAGTAAACAAATGCAAAATCAATAAATCAATAAATAAATAGTGTTAGAAGTGGAAGTGAAATGTTATATATTAAGTGCACATGGAAGTTAAAGGACAATGAATAGTTTTTAATTTTCATTTTCTGATATACATGTGAAGATAACCAAGTCCCTACTTTGCATTCTGCATTGATTTTTAGTAAATAAAGGTTACAATCTAGGTACGTTATCTTTTCAAACAGGAGTCTGTTTTGACTGGTTTGCTACCCATTAATCAAGATGAGACTGCTGGTATTACAGTTTCTCAAGCATAACTGCTTAGGTGGTGTTGCTTGCTCCACACTGAAGCAATTTCTTACTCATCAGACTGTACAATGTTTTGTGATCTCTCAGCTCTAAGCCTCAAGAAGATAGTTGAGACAGTTTTTAAATGTTTTACAATTTCCCCAAGGTGCAGAGACATCAGAGTGAGAATAAAGTAAGGGGGTATGGGGATGCAGAGCAGTTTGCTCCTTTGGAAAACGTTTTCTTTTTTTCCTTGCATTATTCCCATTTGTTTCTCGCTTGTTGTCTTGAATACATTGGTATTCAGAATTTCTGTCCTAAGCCTGTCAAGATCGATTACTTTCTGCCAGGAATTGTGTTTTGAGGCATGCAGCCTTTAGCAGTTGCAGTGAAACTGTTTTAACCACACTACAGCTGTCTTTAAAAAATAACTACTGCTAAGTAATTCTGTGAGCACTGAAAGTGACAAAAAACAATATTAAAGTTGTAGACTTCTGCAACTGAATCTGTGCATTTAGTTAAGATAGTACATTGTAGCATCTTCAGTCAGCAACTTTCTTTCTGAAGCTCAAGCATGCAGACACCTGCAGTGCCAAAATGCAATGAGGTAATCTATAATGTCCAGTACTGATGAGTTTACCCTAGACACAATTACAAAATGTAATGACTATACAGTATATTGCTTGGTGGATGCACGGCTTACACTCTCACACACACACTTTATTTTTATTTTATCCTTAAGCTGTATTTTATACAGGGGCAGAAAGATTAAAGGAGTTTAGACAATGGGCAAATCATACATCAATACCTTGACTGGGGAACGAGCGTTCTCCAGCAGGGTATTAATGTACAAGTAATGCCCGCTGAGAAGAACAAGTCCATCACTTCATGGCAGCATATCAAGCCGCCATGGAGCTCAAACTGAAAAAATGGAAAGGCCATTATTTTACCCTCGTTAAACAGTGCTTTTGCTATTTAACGAGTTTAAAATATATAGATATAAAAAAGAAGACAACAAAAAAGGTGTGTGTGTGTGTTTGCATGTCAGTGAAAGTGAGAGTGAGCAGTTAGTTTACACTTGCTAAGCAGCACTTTTGCTGTTTAGAGAGTGTAAAATAAAAAAAATAAATAAAAGTGTGTGTGAGAGTGTATGTGTGTATGAGAGTGAGTGAGAGAGAGTGATCGATCTAACGAAACTGAAAAGTGTGTGTTTATGTTTGCCTGCATGTGTGCGTGAATGCTCGCATGAAAGCAGAAAGACTGTGTGTGTGTGTGTGTGTGTGTGTGTGTGTGTGTGTGTGTGTGTGTGTGTGTGTGTGTATGTGAGAGAGAGAGATAGATACTACAAGTCTGAAACATTAGGTGGAGGAACTATTTTACATCAAAAATATATTAAAAAAAAATACAGTAAAACACAACTATTTTATAGCCAGCCCATTGTCCAAGTGCAATAATGCCCTCCAGGGTGTGTTACTGTGTAATTAATGCCCTTCCAGGGGAGTAGAGGTTCTCCACCTGTACTGTCTCACCTCACAACACCCCTGGGCAGGCATTAATTACACATTAACACACATGCTTTGGGCATTATTGCTTGCTTAGAAAGAGAGTTGTGCAAGTTGCAAGTAGATGCTCAAGTGTTTCATTGCTGCATTAGTCTATGGGTGTATTTTGCCAAGGATACAGCAACCGTCCGGCTTCCAAAAGCTTTCATCCCCTCCAGCATTGCCACACTTGCTGCTTATAGGCTAAACCCTTTTTGGGGGAAGCTATATAAACAGCCAGAGAGACTAAAAACTTTCAGGATATTCTCACCTCTAACCAAAACTGGGGAACTCATCCTGAACTAAACCAAGATATAAATAACAAAATCTAACTTTCTGTCCCATTAGAACTGCATACAAGGAAAATGGTAGGTGGGTGCAGCTACTGATGGGGTGAAGATCTACTGTTATGGGCAAGTGTCTATGTTCAACTTTCCCACTGCTGCACTAGTCTATGGGTAGGCTACTACAGCTTATCTATTCTGGGAGTTGGAAAGATAAGGGTCCATAAGGCTCAGGAGAATGGTCCTAGCAAAACCTTCTCTAGACCTGGAAGAGGAATCCAGTTTGTAGCGCTTTGTAAAAGTATGGATAGAGGACCAAGTTGTTGCCTCTAGAATACATCTAGAGTCCACCCCTTTCCAGTATGTCATCACAGAAGCTATGGCACTAATGGAATGTGCCTTAACACTGCCTAGAATTGATTTTATGGTCAGAGTAACAAAACACAGTTAACAGTATACAACTACCTGGAAATAGTCTGAGCCTTCTTAGTCCCAGAATAGGAAACAAATAGCTGGTTAGCTTTCCTCAAGGACTTCCTTCTATCAAGAGGTACCTGAGTAACCTATGCACAGATTTTGTAGAATCATTTCTCCCTTGTTTTTATGATCTGGATGAAAAACAGGAAGACTGATGGCTGACTGAACATGAACTCTGAAACTAACTAGAGCAAGAAATATGTGTGTGTGTGTGTGTGTGTGTATATATATATATATAGAGAGAGAGAGAGAGAGCGCTTTGTCTTTGTGAAAAACAAAACTGGTAGGGCTCTCCAACCATGACAGCTGAAACTCGTACTCTTCTTGCAGATGTCAGAGCAATAAGAAGAGCAGTTTTCCATGGTATGATCCTTATGCCAGCCAGACTGGCAGGTTGAAAGGGTGGCATAATTCTTCCAGCACAAAACTGAGATCTCTAGGAGGAGGAGGAACCTGTCTACAAGCAGGTCTCAGGTGTGGAATTCCTTTTAGAAACTGTTTCACTTAAATAGAGAAAAAAAGAGGAGGATCCAAGGACAAACATGCTGAAATGGACACAAGCTGGATCTTTACAGAAGAATAAGAGAGCCCAGAGGACAGTAACTCACAAGTAATTGAGCATCAGTGGAACAAAATCCCTATGAGCCCCTGGTCACTGGCTAGACAACTAGAAAAATCTCTTCCACTTGCCAACATATGATTTCCTAGTAGCAGGCTTTCTTGCCTCCTTCAGCATCTGCTACACATCCTCATAAAAGAGGGGTCTAAATTGTATCAAAATTGAATCATCCACTTAGTCAGCTGATGTTCTTTGATGTTGGAGTGTATCAAACTCCCCTTGCACTATGTGAGTAGATCCAGTCTGTGAGGATACTTGTGGTAATTGCCCCTGGCCAATTCTATAAAAGCAAAGAACTAATTTTGCCTGAGCCAGAATGGAGACACCATAATGATTTTTGCAGACTATTTTTGAATCTTCAGAATCTCCCTGCAAATCATTGGAAAGGGTGGAAAAGCATATAGGAGCATCCCTAACCAGGACAGTGAAACAGCATATGTTTTCCACATCTACATGTAGGTAGTCTTGGAATAGAAATTGTTTAGTTATCTGTTTGGATAGGAGGCGAACAGATCTACGTAAGGTGTTCTCCACATCTGGATCACTTCTTGGAAGACCTTGTTTCCACTTGAGAAAGTCTATACAGGACCTGCTTAGCTTATCCACCACTATGTTTTGCTCTGACTGTATGTAAGATGCCTGACAAATTAAGGCATGCTGAAGAGTTAACTCCCAATCTATCACTGCCAGCCAGCACACAGGGTGTGACCTGGTGCCCCACTGCTTATGTACCCTGTCACAGGAGAGGACCCGATGTAGAAAGTTTATGACATAAATCACGGCGAGCATTTTTTGATATTCATCTTTGATCTGTCTGAACAGTCCCACGGTTATTCCACTTTTACCTCCTTTGAAACTGCTCACCAAGCAAAATATGCGGACTCAGTCAATACAGATTGGGTTAAGGTAAATGGACAAAACAGGAGACCTGGATAGTGAGCCATGTGATCCCTCCACCAATGCAGTTCAAATCTTACAAAGTCCAAGCTTAAAATCTGAAAATCCAGAACAGTCTACAAGTTTTGAGGTATCAATGAGGCTCCCTAATATATAATATGGCAAAGGGAATCATGAGAATCACAGAAGCCATGAGATCAAATGTCAGAAATTCTCTTGCAGTAGCTTGAGACTGGTGAGAAAAGTTCAAGAAAACTTCCATACACATACAAATCCACCTTCTCTTGGGGTAAGAACACATTTGGCATCACAGTGTCTATCACGCAACCTAGAAACACAATCTTGTATAATACAGTGAGGGAGGATTTTGCATATTTATCTGAAATCCCAGATGGTTTAAGAGATAAGAAAGCTTTGTTAAGGACTCCTAATAAAATGGGAAAAGATGCTGCACAAATAAGCAAGTCATTTATAACTGAAAAAATGTGAATACACTCCAATCTGTATTGGGTTGCCAGTGGAGCTAGACAGCCCAAAGGGTAGTGTGACCCAGATACTCGAAATATTAGAAATCTCCTGAAGCTACTTGCTATTGGAATGTGATAAGCATCTTTGAGGTCTAAGGTTACCATAATACGTACTCTGATCTTGGACAACAGCTAACAATGTCTGAAGGGTAAACATGCTGAAGTTTGGAATCTTTATTAAATGATCGAGATATAGATCCATTACTAGTCTCTAAGAGTGCTCCTTCTTCGGAACCAGAAACATTCTAGAGTAAAAGTCCTTTCCTATTTGTTCTACAGGGATAAGGTCTATGACTCCTGCTTTTAATATATTGGACCACTTGGGAAAACAACTCTGATTGGGAGGGTGGGGGGATCCCCCTAAAAGGGAAGGCTTTTCTATCCATTGCCAAGTGTACCCCTCAGGAATCACCTTCAAAATACATTTGTCTGAGATACTGTGTTGCCAAAATAAAGCACTGAATGTCAGATTCTGTGAAAGAGGAAGGGATGAAGGCAGGATGGGGAGGGAAGATGACTTTGTGGCAAGCACCTGACCCTTTTTTTAGAAAAAATTGTTTTTTGTGATCATTATTGATCCCCTCCTGCCATTTCTTCTTGGGTGCCCGCCTGTAAGCAGGAATCACTACTTGCTTATTTTGCCTTTTAAGGGGAGTAGAAGGCTTGGAAGGAAAGAACATGGGTACCTGAAAAATCCTAGAAACTTCCTGCATTAATTTACCTCTCTCATCTCATTGCTTGAGGACCTTCATAGTAGAAGGGCAAAATAAAACCTCCCTATCCAGCAACAAATTCAAAATTCCAGACTTTAAACCATCTATAAACCTTTGATTACATAGCCAGACAGACCTGAGGTCTGTAGTCGAAGCAGAAGTCCGGGAAGCAGTATCACAACAATAATAAAGCATGTTTAGAAACTGAGATAAGTTAGAAACAATCTGATTCAAATAAGACCTACCTTTAAGAGGCTGGGAAGCAGAAAACACTCACAAACTACTCGCACATTTCAACAAACTTCCACATACAACCCTGGTAATTAAGAACTCTAAAGGCTAAACTACAAGAGGAAAATTGCCTCCTACCATGTTGTCTATCTTGGAAATTACTCTTTATTCCCTGAAACTTGGTTGGGGTGTTAAGGAGTCTGCTCCCAGTAGCTGAAGTTAGGAGAAATATCTACAGGATCTACTCTAAGATGAGAGGAGACATTTATTAGTTTGAGGGATACAAAGAAACCAATAATTGGTCTGCGGAACCAGCAATGGCCACTGCACAGTCATCTATCATTGTCTGAGGCATTGACTGAGTCTGCCATAAGGGCTAGGGCTCAAGCTTTAAATTACTTCTTAAGCTATGTTGGAAGAAGGAACAGCAGGACCAGGGTAAGTATCCATACTGTAGCTGAAGGAGCCTGAATGCCAGTAAACTATGCTGGAAGGAGTCAGTTGAGAGATATGTCATTTAGTGCACAAAAGTAGTACACAACCCATTAAAAAAATTTCAATTCCCCAAATAAAAAATGCACAAACAGCACACAACTCCATGTAAAAAATACAGATACTTCCCCTGAAGTGAACTGCCGAATAAAAAAATAATTCAAGTAAGTTGTCATGAAACATACATAAACACTCATACCACACTCATTTTTTGTCCTTAAAATACACTTTCCGACTGAATCCCCCCCCCCACCAAATTAGCTTACAAAATGCTAAATAAGCCCCAAAGCCTAAAATGACATGTTATACCTCAAAAGCAATTCCTACAGCTACAATAATGGTATTCGAGAAATGTCCACCAGTATTACTGAGCAGCTGGTATTCTTAAAGTAACATTCTAAAAGTTGACAGAAATTATGTAAAAAAAATATTCTTAAATCATAAAAATATGTCTGGAAGGGTTCCCCAAAGGGGTCTTATCTGTCTGAGAAGTATTCTCTGGCTGACTGCTGTTCTTGAGAAACTTCAGAGCTGCATCTGCACACAGCAACAAGAAAGTACTGAAGATTTTAAGTCACTTTGTTTATACAGCACCCCCCAAAGGGCTTAGTTTATAAGCAGCCAGGGTAACAATGTGACGGGGTTGAGAGCTTTGAAAGATGGGTGGTTGCTGTATCCTTGGCAGGATACAACCCATAGGCTAAGGCAGCAGTGAAAATGATGAACACCTTACAGGTGTACTACAACTCAAGTTGAAAAGCTGAAGACAGGGCTTGTAGCCAAGATCATTATGATCGCTCTTGCAGTCCTTACAGAATTTAATGCAACCTGTCAGATGGCCTTTAACAAAATAAAATGTGTGGAGTAGTCCTGCAACTCTCATAGCTCAAACTTTTTTGCAGTTGTTGTTATTCTCATAAAATGGTGTTATTGCTAGGGTTTATTGTGTTTATGAAACAGGGTGCATTTACTTACAGCAGAAAAAAGGAGGAGGAGACTGCTGAAAAAATAACCAAGAATGAGAAACCTACAAAACAAAAATGCAGTGAGGTAAACTATAACATCCAATGCAGCTTTATTTGGTTTTCTGTATGCAGACTCTAACTTGGACAATGAGCAAAGTACAGCTGTGTACAATTACCATAAATGTAGATGTTAGAGTGTCTTCACTGTTGCAGTCCTAACAAATGGGTTGTCCAGCTCCTGGCAGCCCACAGTCGGACAGAATACCAAAGTCCTTGATATATGACGTCGGCTGCCTTCGGTTGTAAGCCTGACGTCAGGATGTCAGGTATAAAGGAATGCAGCCGACACCATTTCCTCAGTTTTTCTTGCCTTAACTGTCAGGAGCCCCCCAAAGAAGGCCAGACCAGGAAAAGAAAATCCCTGGAAACATAACATCCAGAAAAGAAAAAAAACAGTCTGTGCCCTAGGAAAAAAGGGGGCTGGAGGGGGGGACTAGGACTGCAACAGTGAAGACACTCGAACATCTACATTTATGGTAAGTGTACACAACTGTACTATGCTCATCGTGCTTCACTGTTGCAGGCCTAACAAATGGGTGGATTCCCAAAGCCCAGAAAAAAACAAAAGGGAGGAGGAACACCCACTGTTTAAGGGTTGAAAAGGATGCCCTGCAACACTACAGTGGCAAAGCCAGCCCTGGATTTAGAAAACAAGGGTAAATTGTAATGATTTGTGAAACTGTGGACAGAAGTCCAACTGCTTCCAGGATGTCTTTAGTAGGTACACCCCTTAAAAAAGCTGCCGAGGTAGAAGCTGCTCTAGTAGAATGGGTCCTAATACTCTGTGGAGGAACCTTGCCATGCTATAAGTAAGAAAAATGAATACAATGAGAAATCCATTTAGAAATGGTCTGTTTAGAAAAAGCTTTGCCCTGAGTCCCAGGTGCAAAACTGACCAACAACTGATCTGACTTCTGAAAGGATTTAGTCCTGTCCAGGTAAAATCTAAGCTGTCTATGCACATCAAGGGAGTGCAGTAGCCTTTCCCCTTTATTCTGCTGTTTAGGAAAAAAGGTAGGCAGGTGGATAGACTGGTTAAGAGTTATGCTAGAAAACCACCTTAGGCATAAAGGAGGGATTAGTTCGAAGAGAAACCCAATCCGCATGGAAGATGATAAAAGGCTCTACTGCCATTAAGGTCTGCAGTTTCAGAAACTCTTCTAGCTGAAGTAATGTCCAAGAGAAAAGCACTTTTCCAGGAAAGAAAAGTACAGTTGTGTACACTTACCATAAATGTAGATGTTAAGAGTGTATTCACTGTTGCAGACATTACATTTGGGTAATCCTGCTGGCAGGTTGCCCTCAGTCGGCCTGAATTCCAAAGTCCTGGGTCCTGCATCAGCTGCTGTCGCCCCTTCCCTGACGTCAGGTCATCAGGGGTATAAAAGATGCGGCTAACACCATTTTCTTTAGTTTTTCTTGCCCCAGATGTCAGGTGCCCCCTAAAAGGGTAGCTAAAATTTATATATATATGTAAATACATGCACCGATATAAACTTTACCTTCATCTACAAGCAAATACACCACATAGGTTGTATAAATCAGAGAAGGAAATATAGGTTCGATCAGAAGAAAAGGGGATGGTGGGTGGGTAACCTGGACTGCAACAGTGAATACATTCGAACATCTACATTTATGGTAAGTGTACACAACTGTACTATGTTCTTTGTGTTTCACTGTTGCAGTCATTACATTTGGGTACAATACCAAAGCTATGGATGGGAGGCTGGAGCTAAACAGCATTAGGAGCGGCTATGAGGCCCTGCAGAACTGCAGTGGCAAAGCCTGCCCTGGATTTAGAGTACAGTGGCAGATGATAGTGCTTTGTAAAGGTATGCACTGAATTCCAAGTAGCAGCATCTAAAATGTCCTTGGTTGGTACTCCCCTGAGAAAGGCTGCTGAAGTGGCTGCAGTTCTGGTTGAATATGGCCTAATGCCCTTAGGCACTGGCTTGCCATGGTGGAAGTAGCAGAAATGAATGCAGTGGCCTATCCAATTTTGAAATAGTCTGCTTTGAGATAGCCTTTCCTTGTGATCCTGCAGCATATGCCACTAGTAATTGCTCTGTCTTTCTGAAAACGTTGGTTCTGTCCAAGAAAAATCTAAGCTGTGTACATCCAAAGAATGCAGAATTCTCTCCCCCTTGTTCTGTGGATTTGGATAAAAAGTTGGCAGAATGAATAGTTTGGTTAAGAGCCACACTGGACACCACCTTAGGCATAAATGTTGGGTTTGTCCTCAGAGAGACCCTGTCTGGATAAAAAATGATAAAGGTTCCACAGCCATGAGTGCCTGTAGCTCTGAAACTCGTCTTGCAGAAGTTATTGCTAGGAGCAGAGCTGTTTTCCAAGATAAAAACTTTATATCAGCAGTAGCAGCTGGCTCAAAAGGAGGCAGGGTGAGTTTTTCCAAGACATAGTTGAGGTCCCATGCAGGCATTGGTGATCTCCTTGGAGGCCTTAAATTTTTGGCTCCTCTAAGGTACTGTTTTAATAAGGGATGAGAAAAGACTGGTGGCTCTGTATTGTAATGAGCTGAAATGGCAGAGGCATGAATTTTAATAGATGAAAAAGATAGGCCTTTGTCCAGCATCTCAGTTAAGTATTGCAAAATCTGAGGAATATTTGGCACAGTTGTTTCAGTTCCTTGCACCTGGTTCCAAGCACAGAATCTCTTCCATTTTTCCAGCATAAGATTTTCTAGTACTAGGCCTTCTGGCCTCCAAAATGACATCCATCACAGCTTTACTGAGAGGTGTGTTTTGTATGACATTATCCGCCATGCTGCCAGGGTTAAAGTCCTGAGTTGGCTGTGCAGGATCTGATTGTTTTGCTGGGACAGTAGATGAGGTATTTGAGGTAAGGTCCAAGCTGGACATTGAGACAAGTTCTTTAGGATTGGAAACCAGTACTGGTGTGGCCAGTCTGGGGCAATCAGTATAATTTTTGGCTTTTCCTGTCTGACCTTTAGGAGTACCTTGGAGAGGCAGAGGGGGAAAGGCATATACTGATAGGTTTTTCCAGCTGAAAGATAGGGCGTCCACTTTCCATGCTTGTCTGTGATAAGTCCTTGTGCAGAATCTTTTTAGCTGGTAGTTGTGGGGGGAGGCAAATAGGTCTATGTCCGGGCATCCCCATTTCCTTGTTATCATGTTGAAGACTTGTGAATCCAGCTGCCACTCATGGGGATCCATGAGGCTTCTGCTTAGTTCGTTTGCCAGAGTATTTTTCCTTCCTGGCAGGAACTGTGCCTGCAGATGTACTTGGTAAGTTAATGCTGTGTCCCACAAAGTCATGTCCAGTCTGCAAAGGGGGTAAGAATGTGTGCCCCCCTGCATGTTTATATACCACATGACCATGGTGTTGTCTGTCTTTATCAGTAGTTGTCCCGGATGAAGTAGGTCCTTGAAGGCTGACAGGGCATTCTGAACAGCTAGCATCTCTTTTTGATTGATATGTAGATGCATTTGAGTTGAGGACCATGTGTGTCCTGAATGCATCTTCCTGCCATGTGGGCCCCCCAGGCATAATCTGATACAGCCATTGTTAGTGTCTGCCTGGCTGGGGGTAATGTGAATAGCTGTCCCTTGTTTTGGTGACAAGCCTTTGCCCACCATCAAAACTCCTGTTGTAGGCAGGGAATAAGAGTAATCATTGTTTCCAGGCTGTGGCAATGTTGAGTCCAAACACTTTTTAGGTACCATTGAAGTTTCCTCATATGCAGTCTTGCATATGGAATTAGGATGCAGGACACCATGAAGCCCAAAGCCTGCTGAATTTTTCTTGCAGATAACTAGGCCTTTGTTGCCAACATTTTGAAATAGGTAGTCAGTTGCCTTTGTTTGTCTGGCATGAGATAAACCATCTGGGCAGTTGTATTTAAGCTTGCACCCAGGAATATTATCTCTTGAGAGGGTACTAGTTTTGATTTCTTTTCGTTGACTGTGTATCCTAGGCATGTTAGAAGTCTTTTCACAAATGCCAGATGCTGTAGAAGAATGTCCTTGTTCTCTGCTTGAATTAGTCATCCAAGTAAGGATATATTTGTATTCCTCTTTGTCTGCAGAATGCAATTACTGGTGCCAGGCACTTTGTAAAGACACTGGGCGCAGTAGATAAGCCAAAGGGCAGTGCAGAGAATTGGTAATGCATTGAGCCAGCCTTGAATCTGAGGTATCTTCTGCATAACTGTCTGATTGGGACATGCAGGTATGCCTCTTTTAGGTCTAGAGTCCCCAGCCAAGCGTTCTTGCCCAGCATGGGCAGCAGCTGCTGCAAAGTCATCATCTTGAATTTTGGTACATCCAGGAATGTGTTCAGAATATATAGGTCCAGTATTGGTCTCCAGGTCTTGTCCTTTCTGGGTACCAAGAACAGTAGAGTAAAATCCTTGTCCCTGCTCTTGCTCTGGTACTTGTTGAATGGCCCCCATGTCCATGAGGGATGAGACTTGTTTTTGTGCCTCTGCCCATTGATTTTTTGGCAGATCTGGCCAGCCGTTTGTCTTTGGCAGGGTATGGAAATGGAACTTGTACCCTTGTGACACGATATTTAGAACCCACTTGTCCTGGGTTATAATGTGCCAATTTTGAGAAAAAAGTGCTAAATTTTCCCCCTAAGGGTGCTGCCAGGAGATAAGTGCTTGGTGCAGGCAGTGGGAAGTCATTGGGACTGTTTCCTGTATGGTTGTGATTTGTCTTCTCCAACTTTGGAGGTAGAAGCACCCCATTGCTTTGACCCGTAGGAACCTTGCACCTGGGATCTGCCTCTAGGGCATCTGGATCTGCCCCTTTGAGGTCTGTCTGACACAGGAAAGGACCAGTTCTTTGTAGGCCAGTGCCTACTAAACCTAGGTGGCTATACTTGTAAAACATCTTTGACAATTTGCATAGATTTAGCTTTGTCCTCCATTTTCTTTAACACCTCCTCTGCCTTAACACCAAACAAAGTATCATGCTGTAAAGGTGCATCTAATAATTTAACTTTGATGTGATCAGGCAGATTTTGTTCCTTTAACCAAGCATGCCTCCTAATTACAGAACTCATAACTGCAGCCCTGCAGGAGGCCTCCAAAGAATCAAAACCACATTGCAAAGTATACTTTCCAACTTGTTCAGCTGCATGCAATAAATCCTGCATTTCCTTGTTTTCTGCACATTCAGTGTTTAATAACATTTTCTGTTTAAGCAATGCCATGACATGTTGCTGATATTTGAGCATATGAAACTGACAGTTTAAGGCCCTTATAGCCAAGGTTGCAGATGTGTAAACCTTTTTTCCCCATCTGTCCATTGCCCTAGAATCTCTGTCAAAGGGGGTAGAGTTTTTTGCAGTGGAAGCCTTAACTCCTTTGGGACCTTGTGAAATAGTTTCTGGGACTGCAGCAGGGTTTTTAAAAAGGAATTTATGAGAGTCAGGAACCCTGTAACATCTGTCAGGCTTAACAGGAGCTGGAGGTAAGGAGTCAGGGGTAAGACTACACTCCGAAAACACATAATCTACAATATCAAACACAGGTGGGATGGCTAGTGGCCTGTGTTGAGGTAATAAAAGGAAATCCCTGAGCCACTTTTTAGATTCTGAAAAATCTTGGCTCTCCCAGTGGAAATGCTCCCTCATGGTATAGGTTCATAGGTTCATACTAGGCTATCTGCCCTGGGGCAATTATAAGCCTAGCCCGATTCTGTATGGCTTACGCCACCCCTTGATTTGAGTATACTGTGCTCTTTTTAAGGTTTAGTTTACTGTGCCTCTGTCTAATAGTGACACGGGATTAATCCCTGGGACAAACCTACAATCTCCCATCCACTTATCGAGATTCTTCTTGAAGAGATTCAGTGAGGTGCTCTGTCTCACATGAACTGGAATTCTATTCCAGAGCGAAGGAAGCCTCTGGGTTATGAACCTGTCCCTCCAGCAAGTTCTATTTATTTCTGTGCTGAGGTTCAAGTCCCTCGATCGTGTGGCTCTAAGGGATTTAGATTTACTGAGGTGGAGCATGTCCATTAATTCTGGATTTGACATAGCTTTGTATGTCAAGCATAGATCGCCTCGAAGTAGGCGGTATGCAACTGAGTAGAGCTGGAGTTTTTTTAACCGAGCAGCATATGGCATCTGTTTGAGACCCTTGATCCTTTTGGTGAGATACTTTTGGGGTCTTTCTAATTGCTGTAGGTGTCGGGTAAGGTACATCCCAAAAGGGCATTGTATTCTATGATGGGCCTGATGAGGGATGAATAAAGGGCACAATTACCTCTCTTGATCTAGATGTGAAACCCTTTGTGATGAGGTGGGCTATGTAGAAGGTCTTTCTAACCACTTTGGCAATGTGGTTTTCAAAGGAGAGATTGCTATCTACTTGGGTCCCCAGGTCCCTAATAACTTTCTCTGTACTTAATGGGTTTCCGCCTATGTGGTAATTTGTGGGCACATTGTTTTGCCAAAGGGTATGACTATACATTTTTGGCATTTAGCTTTAAACCATGGTGCTGGCACCAGTTATCTGTCTCTGTGAGACCTTTTGAAGGATATTTGTGTCAGCTGGAGAGTTGATTATGGCCCAGTTTGCAGTCGTCTGCGAACTTGGTGAGCCATAGTCCTCCCACGTTGCCTGTACCTCGGAAAAGTATATACCGAACAAGAGTGGTCCCAGGATAGAACCCTGTGGGGCGCCACTTGTGACCCGGTTTGAGTCTGACATGGCTCCAGCAACTCTCACTCTGTGGGTTCTGTCTTTGAGCCAGTTTGTGACCCATCTTGTGACATAGGGGTTTATATTTAAGCTGGATAGCTTATCTATGATGCCTGAGTGGGGTATTGTGTCAAATGCCTTTGCAAGGTCCAGATAGGCTGTGTGGACTACCTTCCCTTCATCTATGGCTTTGGTGACTGTTTCAAAGAAGTCAACCAGGTTCAAAAGGCAGGATCTGCCCTTGACAAAGCCGAACTGGGTAGGATCTAGTGTCTGTAGGTCCCCAATGTCTTTGTTTATGAGCTCCATGATGATCCTCTCCATAGCCTTGCAGACTAAGATAGTCAGGCTTATGGGGTGATAGTTTCCAGGGTCTGTAGAGGCTCCACCTTTGTGGAGTGGGACCACTGTTGCTGTATGCCATTCTGTGGGCACATATCCTGTAGTGAGGCTGAGATTGTATAGCTGTTTTATTTGTGGGATTAGTTCCTCTTGTAGTTCATGTAGGACGCAACCTGGGACGCCATCTGGTCCCATGGAAGCAGTGTTTTTTGCTTTGGAGAGGTCAGCCTTCACCTGAGCATCTGAGATGTTTGGGAGGCAGCCCTCTGCCGGGATAGATACTTGCTGTTTTGGGGGGGAGGGGATGGAGAAGTTTGCACTGAACCTGTCTGCCAGGATATTGGCGATGTCTGCGGGTTCAGTGTATTTTTTGTCATTTAGAATCAACTCAGAACAAGTCTGGGAGTTGCATCCCAGGTTTCTAACATAACGGAAAAAAGCCTTATGATTGTCTTTGGTGTCCTGTGCAATTTTTCTCTCGAGGCTGGCCTTGGAGGATTTTATGAGGGATCGTAATTTCTTGCTAGTACTGATCAGAGATGCTTTCCCTATTAGGGATTTTGCTCTATCATGTAGTAGCTTCCTCCTTCTGTTGTACAGTTTATTTATGGCAGGGGTCCACCAGACTGGACGCCTGCCTTTGGATGATTGGGTCTTGGTTTTGTTTGGGATAGCATGATCCATGCATTCCTGGAGATGTCCGTAGAGTGCATTTATATAGGATTCTGCAGTTTGGGCTGTAGTTTCCACTGGCCCTGGGGCCTTGAAGGATTCCACTTCGGTTCTGAGAAGTGAGAAGTTTGCTTTTGAGAAGTTTTTCACTGTGGTTTTCTGGGCTGGGGGTGGGGTTGGGATGTGGACATCCAGTGAAATTAATTTATGATCTGATCTTACCAATGAGGGATATACTTCTTGTGTGGAGCATAGAGTCCCCATGTTGGTAATGATCAGGTCTAGTATGTTGTCCCCTCTTGTGGGAGTGGTGACTAGTTGTTCCATAGCATTTGAGTTTATAATTTCCAGGAATCTTTGGGCTAAGGTGCTGGGGCTTGAGTAGTGCTTCCAGTCAATGTTTGGGTAGTTGAAGTCGCCCAATATAATGGTGTTCGTAGAGATCTTAATGTTCTCCAATGTTTTCAGGAAAGCCGAATGGGATTCCTGAGTTTGAGAGGGTGGTCTGTAGGATGCTATAAACTGAAAAGCAGTCTTGCCCACTGTTAGTTGCACATGGATGGTCTCCGATACTTCGTGCAATGCCACTAACCTGGAGGTGTGGATATCCTTGATAAATATGGAAACTCCCCCTCCTTTTGTGGTTTGGTCCGGGTTTTGGGGCCGAAAAGCATAATATGAGGTATAGCCTGGTAGTGCTGGGGTGCTCTCTGGAGCCTTGAACCAGGTTTCTGTCACTGCACAAATATCGATGTTCTCCATACTGAGGAGATCTTCGAGTGCGTGCATCTTGAGGTTAAGACTTCTGGCGTTTAGCAGCATTACCCTTAGTTTCTTGTTCCTTGTACTGTCTATGGGGGTGGGTTTGACTTTTGAGCCTTGCCTAAAAAAGGCACTATGGGGGTCGCAAGAGCCTTTGCCAATATCCGAAAGCCCAGGGGTGACAGGTGCAAGCCGTCCCTAGCGAAGCAACGTGGCTTGTTGAGCATGTCATCCCAGGCTGACAGACACTGGATCCCCTTTGAATGACACCAAAATTTTAGCCAATTGTTAAAATCGATCATTTTGTCTTTGTACTGTGGCATCAATCTAGGTGAGGGTAAGATGCTGCTCAAGGTCAGGGTCATACCAGCCTGGGCTACATGATCAGAGTTCCTCTATGTCTCTTTTCATGTAGTCCAGGGAGGTACGTCTCAGGTCATTCACACCAGCATGTACACTGACTGAGTCATATTTGTATTTGCTTTGGAGTGACCTGAGTGCTTGCGTTATGTGTCGGATCCTAGCACCCGACAGGCAGCTCACTGTGACCTTCTCTTTATTCAGCCTGGGGAGCAGGACGTCAGTGTGTCTGACAATAGAGTCACCTATAACAAGAGTATCAGGTGTGTTATTCAGCCTTAAGGGCTGTGGCTGCTACACACTGACTTTGTGGGTTATGTGTTGTGTGTGTTTTGTTTTGAGGTAGCGTTTGCTTGGATGTCTGCTTTGGAGGTCTCTGTTGCTTAGGTAGATTTTTATTTAGAGCCTCTGAGTATGTTTTTGTGTATTTATGTGTTTGGTTCGCTGATGTGGTGGGACTATGTGATACTGGAATTGTGTTGTGTGAAGTTACCTTCTCCTCCTGACTGCTTACACCAGTTTTGAGATGAGAGAGCTCAGCCTCCAGTTTGGCTAAATAGTTGCATCTCTCACATATATTTGAACCTGTTTGGAGGAGGAGAGGGTTGTCCGTGTACATGAGACAGTTGTAAAATTGCCTCAAAATTCCCTGATTCACCAGCTGGACTGGAGAGGAAACCATTGACTGACCTTTGGACATGCTAGAGTAATAGGGAAACTGAATTAAAGACGGACCAATAGAGGACAGGGTAATCGTAGAGAGTATAAGAGTAAGTAGTGCTTATAGTTTAATAATGCTAACTTGTAGGATTACTTAATTGGACCAGTGAAGGGCCTTAGAATGAGAATATGGTGTTTAAATTGAGAGATAGAGCAGTTCTAAGGGAAAACGTGAAGAGCAGACTTTGTGGAGCCAGGAATAGTTTAAACCCAATTAGGCGGCGCTGCCCGCTGTTGCGCTATGCTCAAAAAATGCGCAAAACCACGCAAAAGAGGGTTTTAAGAGAGGAAGATGAAGGAGTTTTGGAACTGACCCAGAATGGCCAATAAAACTACAGTTTCAAGTCAGTAACCACTCCCACAGGGGCAGGCAGGCTGCTCAATGTTTTTCACTGCCACTGATCAACAGAGAAACGTTCCTTTAGCCCAAGCAAAAAATGGCCTCACAGAAACTTACAAGCAGTTCAAGAACAGCAAGCATGTAACTGAACTTTTTTAAATCTCAGAAAAGTGGGAAAAAAGCAAGATTTTTTTTTGTTTTTGTTTTCAGAGATAGCAGAGGTTAACAAGTATCAACAAGTTATAACAGTGCAGTAAATGACCCCACACAAGAGTGCTAGGCCAAAGACAGATAAAATGCAAGTTTTGAGAAAAAAATGATTTTAAAAATAAGTGCAAACAGGAAATTCAGTAAACAGCTCTAGGTTGTGCTCTAAATACAGTTACTAATGCAGAAATCAAATTTAACAAGCCAAAAAATGCTAAAAGTAGGCGGCTATGCAGAAAAACTTAGCAAATAAACAGAGGAAAAATACTTAAAGTCTCAAAAGTGGCTCCTTTCTTCTCTAAGCATTTTCTCCTCTTGGTGGGTGCTTCACCAACAGCCAACAAGCCTGAAAAGATGCCAAAACCCCGAGGCAACCAGGTTTTAAGAGAGGAAGATGAAGGAGTTTTGGAATTGACCCAGAATGGCCAATAAAACTACAGTTTCAAGTCAGTAACCACTCCCACAGGGACAGGCAGGCTGCTCAATGTTTTTCACTGCCACTGATCAACAGAGAGACTTTCCTTTAGCCCAAGCAAAAAATGGCCTCACAGAAACTTACAAACAGTTCAAGAACAGCAAGCCTGTAACTGAACTTTTTTAAATCTCAGAAATGTGGGAAAAAAGCAAGATTTTTTAGTTTTTTTGTTTTTTCAGAGATAGCAGAGGTTAACAAGTATCAACAAGTTATAACAGTGCAGTAAATGACCCCACACAAGAGTGCTAGGCCAAAGATAGATAAAATGCAGGTTTTGAGGAAAAAAACGATTTTAAAAATAAGTGCAAACAGGAAATTTAGTAAACAGCTCTAGGTTGTGCTCTAAATACAGTTACTAATGCAGAAATCAAATTTAACAAGCCAGAAAATGCTCAAAACAGGCGGCTATGCAGAAAAACTTCGCAAATAAACAGAGGAAAAATACTTTAAAGTCTCAAAAGTGGCTCCTTTCTTCTCTCACCGTTTTCTCCTCTTGGTGGGTGCTTCACCAACAGCCAACAAGGTTTCCCCAAAAGAATAGTCCTCTGGAGAAGAAGATGAAGGTATAGATTCTTCAGCATCAGAATCCTCATGGGGGGAAGAGAATATTCCTGATCAGAAGAGGAATCAGAAGAAATAGGAACCTGATCTGAAGATTCATAGTCAGTCTCTTGCCTAGGCCTCGTATCAGGAGGGGGATGCGAACCCCTGATCAAGGTAATTAAGTCTTTGGCCATTTTGAGCATTTGTTTTTTGGGCATAGAGGCCTGTCCACGTGGCTCTTGAGTTTGTTTCTTTGCTTTAGAAGGTGCTTTAGTCTTTGCCTTTGAAGCTGAGGTTGGCTTAATGTAAAGATGTTTAGGTTTGAATACACCCTCAGAAGCCGGTGCCTGCTCAGCGGCTCTGGACCCATCTGAAGGAATAGTATCCAAGGCTCCAATACCTTGAGTTTCCAGTGGCATGGCAGATTCCACTTGGGAGGTGGTAGTGGGCTGCGACTCTAAAGTAGTGGACGTCAGGAGCTGCAAAAGAGCCTCACTGAGAACCATCGAACCGGCAACTGGCTTAAGAGAAGCTTCGTCATCGGATATGGGCCTCGGTTGTTTATCTCTCTCCTTTTCTTTGCATTTTTTTGTGAACACTGGTAGTCGGACGGCTATCCGATGACATTTCTGGATATTTAAACCGGCGTCCAAAACAGTTTAAAGCAAAATCATACCGACGCTTAACAGTGCGTTGGTTAAATCTAGCACAAAACTGACAACCAGCAACATTGTGATCAGGACCTAAGCAAGGAATACAGTAAGAATGAAAGTCCTTATGAGGTATTTGCTTTCCACAAGAAATACAATTATTAACTTTTTCTGACATCGGTCTAGAGGAAGACAAAAGTTTCCCCAACGGGGTACTTAGCTTTATTGAAGACTTTGGATCTGAAACTCGAACACGAAAATCTCAGGAGTCGGCCAACCGGCACTTGCGAACTGCTTCTGCTTCGGGCACCATGCGGCAAGAAAGACTGAAGAAAATGGCGCCGGCCGCATCTTTTATACCCCTGATGACCTGACATCAGGGAAGGGGTGACAGCAACCGACGCAAGACCCAGGACTTTGGAATTCAGGCCGACTGAGGGCAACCTGCCAGCAGAATTACCCAAATGTAATGACTGCAACAGTGAAACACGAAGAACATCTTTAAATCTGCTGAGGCAGCTGGTTCAAAAGGAGGCAGAGTAAGTTTCTCAAGCACAAAATTAAGATCCCAAGCAGGAGTAGGTGCCCTTCTGGGAGGTTTTACATTGTTAGCTCCCCTCAGGAACTGTTTCATCAAGGGATGTGAGAAAACTCCCCCTACTGTCCACTAACTTCCTGTACCTCAACACCGCCCTCTAAGATCAAACGGAATATGACACCACCCAGGAAGCTTATCATACTAACTCTTTTTCCCCTCCTACTTGTCCCTTACCTAGCTACCCTATATGAAACCTGGTCTTACATAGGCTTCCACCACCCAGGCTACCAAACCAACCCCTCACCCATAATTAACAACAGAGGCCATGACTCGACTCCCTACTCACCCACCTTGTTAGAACTCGAACGCTATGTAATTATCAAACCTACCAATATTAGGCCAAATGATAAACATTACTACAAACTTCTACTCAAAGCCCTCAAATTCATTACCACTCTGAATCACAGACTAGCCACAGATGGTATATCCACCCCAACCCTGGCCCTTCCCCTCCACTCAATTGTAATTCCACTATCCTCCCTCCACTTCTCAATCTAAACTCTAGACCCTTTAACTCTCTTCTGACCTGTCATCTAAACATCAGAAGTGTAAACAATAAGATTCACAACCTACATGCCCTTTTAGCTACTTGTTCCCCAGACCTACTATGTCTCACAGAAACCTGGCTTAAACCAAGTACCTAAAGACACACAGATAATCCCACCAGGGTATGATATACTAAGAGCAGACCGAATAACTCGTAAGGTGGCGGTGTAGCCATACTCTACAAAAATACATTACAAATCTCCCTTGCCTCTCCACAACCCTCCTAACAAACAATGCCGAAATTCTACTTGTAAAACTTCAACCAAACAAACATAAAAGCATAAATATAGCATGTATTTACATCCCCCAGGCAACAATAATAACAAAACCTTAGAGGACGTTCTCCACAGGTTAACTCAAACTCACCCCAGGAATCCATAGTGTTAGGTGACTTCAACATAGATTGGAATTCCTTCTCATCTAGCTCCCCATCTAGCAGCATAAATCTACATGGCTTTTCTCAGCTCATATCCACTCCTACCAGACTAGGTAAACCCCAAAACAAAGACAGCATCCTGGACTGGATCCTTACTAATAAAGATCCTGACCAGTACTCAGCAGGTACTCATCCAGAGGACATGAGTGATCACTTACTCACCTATGTTATCAAATTCAAGAAAATCACCCCCCTTCTTGCAACCATAAAAAAAATCAGGAACAATAATAAATTCAACGCCTCCATTTTTCAAACTGAACTTAAAGCCCACAACTGGACAATACTCAAGTCTCTTCCTCTTGAAGAGGCAGTTATCTACTTCAACACCACCTTCCTCAAGATTCTAGATTCCCATGCTCCAATACGGTCCATTAGAACTAAAACCGCACCATGGCTCTCTAAGGAAACAAAATCCAAAATGCTATCTAGAAACAAGATGTGGGTCACATGGCACTCTAAAGACCCACACTCCCACCAAACCTTCCGCAACTTAGAAATGAAACTAAAAGAATGATCTTAAATGATAAAAAACTTCTTCCTCCACCTCCAACACAAACACCTTAATAATCCACAAAAATTCTGGGCAGGCTTAAACAAGCTCCTGCACCCAGGCCAGGCAACCAACCCCACTCCAACAACTTGCAAACAACAGTGCCCTGTAAACATTGCTAACACATTCAATAGTTTCTTCACAGAAACTATACAATCCCTGGCCACACAATTCAAACAAACAACCAGCCCACTCCACTACCCATGCCAGCAGAATACTACAACTACATCAGATCATCTATTTACCTTCGTTATCCTTTATAACATCTCTTCTTAAAAAACTAAAACCCACTAAGCTAGCAGCTGACCTTCTCCCAGCTGAGTTTCTGCAAAAAGCAGCTGAGGCCATTTCTTATCCCGTCTCCATAATCATAAACCGTACCTTGTCAGAAGCCTTCATCCCCTCCATATGGAAAATGTCCCACATTATTCCTCTCCATAAAGGTGGTAGCTCACTAGAGCTAACCAACTACAGACCTATAGCTATACTCTCACCCCTGGCCAAAATTATGAAAAAGTGTGTCCACAAACAACTGATGGAACACCTCACCAAAAATAAAATTCTAGCCAACTCCCAACATGGCTTCAGGCCAAATCACAGTACCACATCAGCCCTACTATCCTTTTCTAACACCATCAATAACTTCAGAAACAATAATAAACTATCATCTGCTCTTTTCTTAGACCTCTCCAAGGCCTTTGATATGGTGAACCACATTCAACTCCTCCATACATTAAAAAAACTATCACTCAGCAATTCCACGCTGAAATGGTTCCAATCCTACCTGTCCAATAGGCAACAGGCTGTTCTATGGCAGGACAAATTATCTACATGCCTACCTGTTACACTTGGAGTTCCCCAAGGATCTATTCTTGGCCCTCTCTTCACCATCTTTGTTAATGACCTGCCCACAATCACCCCCATGCCACATGCATTCAATATGCAGATGATTGACTATCATCAGCACTGCCTCCAACCTGGCAGACCTCACTGCTTCAACCCAAGACACCTTCAACCTAATAGAAAATGGTTCTCAAGTCGACAACTAGTTCTCAACCCCAACAAAACAAAACTACTTACTTTCTCACCCACTAACAAGACTCTTCCCCACCTTCTATTACATCATCCAATGGAATCACTATATCACCAGAAGCTCACACAAAGCTATTAGGTGTTACCATTGATAACTCCTTAAATTTGACACCCATTTCAATCTTACCATCAAAACCATCAATAAAAGCTTGGCTCTCTCTATAAAGTAAAACACTTTCTCACTCCTCATGCTAAAATTACAATTGCCAGCACACACCTACTATCAACTCTTTTCTATGCCTCCCCTCTTTACAAACCTAAACAAGACAACCCTTAACAAACTTGTTTCTTGTTACAATCACATAGCTAGATTTGCCACAAATTCCACCTTTAGAATGCACCACTGCACTAACTTGAAGCAACTAGGGTGGTTAGAGTTTTCCAGCCAACTCCATTTCAACCAACTCAAAATGGCTCACCAGATACTGTATCACCCAGAGAAAACACCAGCTCTGAAAACATCATTCACCCCTATATTAACCTGCAATCTTTACGCTCCAATAAGATCTTAGCTCAAACTACCAAAGCCAATAATTCTGCTGGGGATTCTCTATTCTCAAACTTTGTAGGTAAAATGTGGAACTCCTACCACCATGCTCACCTCAGAACCCTCACTCCTACAATTCAAAAAAATGCTTAAACCCCATCTCAATACACTCTGGCAATGTCCCTGTTCCAAACCTGATTAACCACTATCATTTACCCTTCTCTTACCTCACTATCCTTAACAGCTTTTAACAAGGCGCCTTTGTAACTGACCTATGTTTTTTTTATATGCTGCTGTTGTTTTTTTTTTTTTTTCCAAGATGTGATGTATCTTTATATTGTATTTAGAACTCAACTATCTTCCTTTTTTTGCATTAACAATGTTCATATGTCTGTTATGTACTTGGAGCTTTTCTCCCCGGGCCTCCGCTGAAAATGGACATGTATCCAGTCGGACTCTCCTGGTTAACAAATGTTAAATAAAAAAAAAAATAAAATAAATGGGTTGTTCAAAAGAACAATAAGCAGAAATCACTGAAGCATGAATCTTGATTGAAGAAAAGGAAAGTCCACCATTAAGCAAGCCTGCCAGGTAATCAAGAATAAGAGGAAGAGTTGGTTGAGAAGAATCTTCCCCTCTAACCTGGATCCAAATGCAGAATCTTTTCCATTTATCTGCGTAAGATTTCCTAGTGCAAGGCCTCCTGGCCTCACGAAGAACTTCAACCACCTGTTGGGAAAGGTTTAAATTATGAGCCAGGCTGCCAAATGCAGAGTCTGAAGATGAGGATGAAGAAATATTCCTCCCTCCTGAACCAAGAGATCTGGTATCAGGGGAAGATGCCAAGGTTGAGATTGGGAGAGACTGCGAAGGAATAGATACCAATGCTGCCTGGGCCAGTCTGGAGCTATGATAATGGCCCTTGGTTTTTCATCCCTTATCTTTAACAGCACTCTGGGAAGAAGAGGCAGAGGAGGGAAGGCATAAATTGAGAGCTGTGTCCAGGGGAAGGACAGAGCATCCACTCTCCAGGCTTTGTCGTGATGTTCCCTGGTGCAAAAGGTTGGAAGAAGGTGGTTGGTCGAAGATGAGAAAAGATCCACCTGGTGAGTGCCCCAATGCTGAATGATGCAATAGAAGATGGTCTTGTTCAGTTGCCACTTGTGAGGATCCAGGACCTGCTTGCTGAACTGGTCTGCCAAGGTGTTGAGCCTTCCTGGAAGAAACTGAGTTGTCAGATGCAGGCCCATGGAAGCTGCTATGAACCATAGTATCATGCTTTGTCTGCACAGGGGGTAAGAGTGAGTCCCTCCCTGCTTGTTGATGTACTACATGACTGTGGTGTTGTCTGTCTTAACTAGAAGAGTTCCAGGAGAGAGTAGATGCCTGAAAGCCAGCAAGGCCTGCTCCACTGCTATCAATTCCTTCAGATTTATGTGCAGGTGAATCTGTTGATTGCTCCAAGTCTCCTGTATACATCTGCCCTCTAGATGTGCTCCCCAAGTATAGTCTGAGGCATCTGTGGTTAGAGTCTGGCTGGCAGGAGGTGGACGAAAAGGAAAGCCTTTGTTCTGTGAACAAGCTGTCGCCCACCACAGAAATTCCGTCTGCAGACAGGGAATCAGAGGAAGAATCAAGTCTAAATCTTGTGTGTGAGGACACCAAAGGTTCTTGAGGTACCATTGTATTTTCCTCATATGTAGTCTGGCCTATAGAATCATCAGAATACAAAAAGCCATGAATCCCAGGACTTGCAGGAATTGCCTTGCAGAGAGCTGGGCCATGCTTGCCAAATTTCTGAAGTAAGTCAAAAGATCCATTTGCTTCTCTTGAGGGAAGAAAACCATCTGGGCGGCTGTGTTCAGACTTGCTTCCAGGAATACAATCTCCCTGGTAGGTACCAATTTTGACTTTGTTTCGTTGAGTGTAGCCCAAAGAGGTAAGAAGGGTCTTCACAAAGTCCAAATCCTTTAGAAGTTGGTATGGAGAGTTTGCTTGAATGAGAGAGTTGTCCAAGAAATCTTGACCAATGGATGGGAGATCGCAGATATACTCCAGGGATTACCTCAGTGTCACTGCTAGACAGAGGCACAGCAAAATAATGGGTATAGTTCCCCATACAAAAGGGGTGGCTTAAGCCACAAAACTATGGGCTAGGCTTATAAATGCCCTCGGGCAGATAGCCTAGTATGAACCTATAAAATCTAATGCAATTTCCTATCCATTTTGAGATTGTCTGTTTTGAAATTGCTTTTCCTTCCATTCCTGTTGCATATGCTACCAGAAGCTGGTCAGTTTTTCTATTGTTCTTGGTTCTGTCCAGGTAGTAGCGCAATTGTCTGTGTACATCCAAGGTATGCAGCAATCTTTCCCCCCTGTTCTGCGGGTTGGGGAAGAATGTTGGTAGGTGTATTGCTTGGTTTAATGATACCCTGGAGACCACCTTTGGCATAAAGGTAGGATTAGTTCTCATGGACACTCTATCCTGATGGAAGATAAGGAAGGGTTGTACCGCCATTAATGCCTGTAATTCAGAAACCCTTCTAGCTGAAGTGATTGCAATCAGGAATGCAGTTTTCCAAGATAAGTACTGTAATTCTGCTGTTGCTGCTGGTTCAAAAGGGGGAAGTGTCAACTTTTCTAACACAAAGTTCAAGTCCCATGTAGTCAATGGTGGTTTTATTGGTGGCTTTACATTTTTAATTCCTCTGAGAAACTGTCTGAGTAGAGGTTGAGAAAAGACTGGAGGATCCATGTTGTATTCTGCTGAAATTGCTGATGCATGAATCTTAATGGAGGAGTAAGACAGGCCATTGTGGAAAAGTTCTGCTAAGTATTCCAGGATGTTAGCTATGTTTGCCAATGATGCATCTACTCCTTTTGTTGCACTCCAAATGAGATATCTTTTCCATTTTGCTGAATAAGTTTTCCTTGTTGAGGGTCTGCGAGCCTCCAAGATAATGTCTTTAACCCTTTGAGATAAATCTGGGTTATTTTGCCTCATATAATGTTCCAAGCAGCTAGTTGCAGTGTTTTCAAGTTTGGATGCAGGATTTTGAAGTTGTTCTGTGTTAGCAGTAGAGGTAGTAGGGGTAGAGGCCATGCGTGTTCCCGGGACATACTCCTCAGTAGTGGGTACCAATGTTGTCTCGGCCAGTCTGGAGCTATCAAGATGATCCTCGGGTGATCTTCTTTGATCTTCAGTAGCACTCTGTGCATCAAAGGAAGAGGTGGGAATGCATATGCTGTCAGGTTTTCCCAACTGAAGGATAGGGAGTCCACCTTCCAAGCAAGTGGGTGGTATGTCCTTGTGCAGAATTTTTTCAACTGGTGGTTGTGCGGGGATGCAAACAGGTCTATTTCTGGCAGTCCCCATTTCTTTGTGATGGTTTTGAAGATGTCTGGATGCAGCATCCATTCGTGGGCATCCGTGGTGGTTCTGCTTAAGATGTCTGCTAGTATATTCTCTTTTCCTGGCACAAATATAGCCTGGAGCTGAATGTTGAGGCTCAGGGCCACATTCCAGAGGTCCATTGCCATCCGGCATAGAGGATATGAATGTGTGCCTCCCTGCTTGTTGATATACCACATAACTGTGGTGTTGTCCGTCCTTATCAGCAAATGACCCTGTTGAAGAAGTGGTCTGAATGTCTGAATTGCCTGTTTTACTGCCAGCATCTCTTTTTGATTTATGTGTAGGTTCATCTGGTCTTGAGTCCATAAGCCTTGTATGCACTTGTCCACCATGTGTGCCCCCAACCGAGGTCTGAGGCGTCCGTGGTGATAGTCTGGCTTGGGTGAGGCCTGTGGAAGGGCAGTCCTTTGTTCAATTGACAGGCCTGGGCCCACCACTGGAATTCTTGCTTCAGGCATGGAATTTGGGTTTCTAGGCTGTGCTTGTGCTGAGACCATAAATTCCTCAGGTACCATTGCAACTTTCTCATATGTAGTCTGGCATGTGGAATTAATATTATGCAGGATGCCATGTAACCCAGGGCTTGCAGGATTTTCCTTGCTGTAAGCTGGTTCTGCGTTGTTAATGCCATGAAATAGAGTGGTAGCTGCTTCTGTTTTTCTGCTGTGAGGAATGCCATCTGGTTTGATATGTCCAGTTCTGCACCCAAGAAGGTTATCCTTTGGGATGGTATCAGCCTTGACTTTTTTGTGTTGACTGTATATCCCAGGGCTTGCAGCAGGTGAATAACCTTTTTCAAATCTTTTGTTAATTTGTCTTTGCTGTCCGCTTGTAACAGGCAGTCGTCCAGGTATGGATAAATTTGTATTCCCTGAAGCCTGCAATGAGCAATTACTGAAGCCAGGCATTTCGTGAATACTCTGGGCGCAGTAGATAAGCCAAAAGGCAATGCTGAGAATTGATAATGCTCTGATCCTGCAAGAAATCTGAGGTATCTTCTGCAATTTGGTCGTATGGGGACGTGCAGGTATGCCTCCTTGAGATCCAGAGTCACCAGCCAAGACTCCTTGCCCAGCATGGGAAGAAGTTGCTGTAGGGTCAGCATCTTGAATTTTGGAACAATGAGGTATGTGTTTAGAGCGGACAGGTCGAGGATAGGTCTCCATTGGTTTTCCTTTCTTGGTACCAGAAAAAGCCTTGAATAAAATCCTTGTCCTTGTTCCATAGACGGTACCTTTTCTATAGCTCTCATCCTTAGTAAGTGGTCTATTTGCTGTAGAGCGTTTGTCCTTTGGTTTGGAGGTAGGTTTGGCATTCCTCTCTTCCTTGGAAGAGTATGGAAGTGAAACCTGTAGCCTTTGTCTATTGTCTGTAAAATCCATTTGTCTCCTGTAATGTAATGCCAATTTACTGAAAATAAGGCTAGCTTTCCGCCTAAGGGTGCTCCCAGTTGTTCCCTGGTAGGCGGTTTCAGAGCCAAGTCACTGTGATTGTCCTGTGGAAGTGGTGGCTGGATCTGTGGCAGTACTTCTCTGGCTGTTAGGCTGCCACTGACGCCCCTGTAGGCACCTCTGGATTGACCTCTGCCTCTAGGGCGTCTATTTCTACTTCTCTGTGCTCTGGTGGTGTCTGGAAAGGACCAATTCTTGGAAGGCCAGTTCCTACTAAATCTCGGAGGCTGGACCTGTAAGAAATCCTTGACTGTCTGGACAGATTTAGCTTTTTCTTCCACCTTCTTCAACACTTGCTGTGCAGGGGAACCAAACAAACTGTGCTTTTCCATGGGAGCATCTAGAAGCTTTGACTTTACATGGTCTGGTAAGGATTGCTCTTTTAACCATGCATGCCTTCTGATCACTGTACCAGTCATAGCTGATCTAAAGGAAGCCTCCAGTGCATCATAGCCGCACTTTAAGGAATGATTACTGACCTGCTGAGTGTTATGCACCAAATCCTGAAGGGACTTACGGTCTAAAGGCTCAGGCGAGGATAGTTTTTTAGTGAGCTGATCTAACAGAAATTCCTGATACTGAATCATGTGGAATTGACAGTTTAAGGCCCTAGCCGGAAGAGTAGCAGAAGTATAAACTTTTTTACCCCATCTCTCCAATGCCCTAGATTCTCTTTCAGAGAGGAGGGGTTTTTTTGCAGAGGCAGCTGCTACAGCTTTGGGGCCCTGTGAAATAGTTTCAGGATCTGCAATAGGAGCCTTATACAAATGATAATGTGTGTCCGGAACCCTGTAGTATCTGTCGGGCTTAGCAGGGGCCGGAGGCAGTGAATCAGGAGCAGTACAAGCATCATTAAATGCATCATCCACAACTGTAAGTACTGGAGGAATAGCTAAAGGCCTATGCTGTGGTAAATGTAAAAAGGTCCTAAGCCTTTTCCTAGAGTCTGAGAAATCCTGACCCTGCCATTGAAATTGTTCCCTCATAGCATGCAAGGTTTCCCCGAAAGAAAATTCCTCAGGAGGAGAGGCAGAAGGTATGGAATCCTCTGCATCAGAGTCCTCATATGAAGAATAAGGGCTTTCTGGAGGATTTGTATTTTCTGATTCATCAGAGGAGTAATCTGAAGAAACTGGCTCAGGGGGCTCTGCTCTAGGCCTCTTCTCTGGAGGTGGGTGAGAGGCCCTGTCAGGGTGAGACTGGGTTCCCCTGATCAAAGAAATGAGATCCTCTGCTAGACTAAGCATTTGAGTATTAGAGCTAGGCCTGTGAGAGGGGGTTTTAGCAGGCACGGCCTTTGAAGATTTAGCTGCTTTAGCCCTGGCAAAAGCCTTAATTGACATGGATGCAGGGGGCCTAGCAGCTCCACGTGCAGGAGTAGATACATCTAAGGGGATAGTATCAGATAAATCCTGAGAAACTGTAAGAGCAGGTGGAATTTCCGTAGCAGATTCAGCCATGCTGGAAGAGGCCTCGGTAGTAGGAGGCATGCTTTCGGCCGAAGGAAGAACCACGGACTCGGTTTCAGTCAAAACCGAGACACTCGCGGTTGGCTTAACCGCGGTTTCGGCCGAAACCGCGGACCGCGAGTGTCGGTCCTTTTCCTTACGCTTTTTAGCTAAATGTGATGTCGGAGTCTCCGACGGCATGATATAAGCAAAAGCGGAGCCAAAAAACTCCTCAGCAAACTCCGACCGACGTCTAAGTGTCCGTCGGTTGAAGGAAGCACAGGCTAGACAAGCTGCTACGTCATGGTCTGGGCCTAAACAAGGTAGGCAGTAAGAGTGGAAATCTTTATGAGGTATTTGTTTCCCACAAGTTAAACAGTTATTCACTTTTTCTGACATCGGCTGAGGCAAGAAAGAGTCCCCAACGGGTACTTAGCTTTTAGAAGTCTTCGGTAGTAGCAATCTCTGGTTCTGACCGACCGGCACTTGCGAACAGCTTCTGCTTCGGGCGCCACGTGGCAAGAAAGACTGAGGAAAATGGCGTCGGCTGATGCCTTTATACCCGCTGAACTGCAGCTATGACGTCGGGTGAAGTGCGACATCAGCCGAGGCCAGACCCAGACTTTGGAATCCGGCCGACCGAAGGGCTGCCTGAGGCCAGGACAACCCATTTGTTAGGACTGCAGATGCATCCTTGAAGGACATCTGCCTGCAGCTTTCCCTTATTGGGATGTGCAGATAAGCCTCTGAGATCCAAAGTCACCAGCCAGGCATCCTTGGCCAGCATTGGCAGCAACTGCTGAAGAGTGAGCATTTTGAACTTGGGAATCACCAGAAAGGTGTTCAGTATGGACAAATCCAGAATAGGGTGCCAGGTGCCCCCTTTTTTAGGAACCAGGAAAAGTCTTGAGTAGAAACTCTGGCCTATCTGAAGTGCAGGGACTGGCTCTATTGCTCCCAGGTTTAGCTAAGAAGAAACTTGCTTTTCTGCTTCTGCCCTTTGACTTGGGGGAATATCTGCGTATCCTTGGTGGACAGGAAATGTGTGAAAGGAGAACTTGTAGCCTTGGGATAGTACTTTGAGTACCCATTTGTCGTCTGTGATGGTGGACCAAACATCCACAAAAATGGCTAACCTTCCCCCCAAAGGAAACCCTGGGTCAGCAGAGGCAGGCAGGAGAAGGCCTAAGTCATTGAGAATGCTTGATTAGGGAAGGTTGCTTAGAACTCCCTGATTTGGAAGAAGAAGCATGCCATTGCTTAGCCTTTTGAGAAGTGGAAGTCTATCCCCTAGAAGATCTGTAACCCCTAGACCTAGTGTGACCCTGTTTACTGGGATCAGGAAAAGTCAATTTCTTAGAAGGGTAATGTCTACTGAAGCGAGGAGGCTGAACTTGCAGAAAATCTTTAACAGTTTGCATAGATTTGGCCTTATCCTCCAACTTTTTCAACACCTCTTCAGCTTTTTGTTACCAAAATGATTATCCTTATGCAATGGTACATCCAGTAATTTGACAGGTTCAGAAAGAGGCTGCTCCCCGAGCCAAGCATGCCTTCTAATAACAGATCCAGTGGCTGGTGCCTTGCAAGAAGCCTCCAAAGTGTCAAAACCACAATGAAGAGAATGTCTGGTGACAAGAGAGGCAGAATTCAATAAATCTTGCATGTCCTTACTCTCCTCCAGGGAGGGAACACCAGCAATCTTAGCCTTAAAAGCCTCCAAAGTATGCTGCTGATACTTAAGCATATGAAAAAGACAATTAACTGACCTAATAGCAAGGGTGGCAGAGGTATAAACCTTTTTACCCCATCTGTCCAAGGCCGTAGATTCCCTGTCAGAGGGAACAGGGTTTTTTGCACTGTGGCCTTAACACCTTTAGGACCCTGCGAAATAATCTCTGGATCAGCAGTAGGATTCTTGAAAAGGAACTGATGAGAATCAGGAACTCTATACCTGTCAGGTTTCCTGGGAGCAGGAGGAACAGAATTAGGAGTCAAAGAATTCTCCATGAAAACATCATCAACAACTTCCAACACCAGAGGGATAGCCAGAGGCTTATGCTGTGGCATATCCAATAATTCCCTAATCCTTTTCTTAGACTGAGAGTAGTCCTGACTTTCCTATTTGAAATTATCTCAGAGTATTCAGAGTATCTCCAAAAGAAAAGTATTCTGGAGTAGAGGAGGAAGGGATAGATTCTTCTGCATCAGAATCCTCAAAACCAGAAAAAAGTTGAGAGTTTTCCTCTTCATCAGCAGAGTTGCTGGAAACATCATAGTATGAGGCAGACAAAACTTCTGGGGACAATTGCCTAGTCCTCTTAGAAGGAGGTGGCTAAGAGTCCATGATAAGGGTCAAAAGATCACTAGCAATTTTAATCATCTGTGACTGAGGCATTTGAGGGGAGGCCGGCGCCTGTTTTTGTGTAAGCTTGTGATTGGAAGGCCTGCTAGAAAGCCGGAGGGACTTGGGAGGCCTAGCCACAACAGAAGTCTGAACTGAGGTCGGTCTGGAACTGGTCTTAAGACAGTGAAAAGAGGTCTCAGAAGCTGGAGCCTGCTTAGCGGCTCCACACCCAGTGGAGGCGGCAATTGGCAGTGGGTCAGAAAACTAAGTGGAAGTCTGCGGCACGGAGGACTCCGAAAGGGTTTCAGCTGAAAGCTGCGGCTGAGCATCCACGGACTGCAGGGGCTGCGAAAGCACCTCACTGACTACCGCAGGGCTGGCAACCAGCTTAACAGGAATGTCATCGGCTAATTTGACCCTAAGCCTGTTGCGGTCTTTATCCTTGCATTTTTTTAGGAACATCGGAAGTTGGGAGACCAGAAGACGCCATACTGACAAACTTAGGCCAAACTCTGAAATGCTTATATAAAATCCTAGCTCTACGGCATATGGTACGCAGGTTGAAAGAAGCACAGAGATCACAATTAGGGACATCGTGCTCAAGGCCCAAACAAGTGATACAGTAAGAATGAAAATTACGGTGCGGAATCTGTTTTCCACAGACAAGACAGTTACTAACTTTCTCTGACATTCGTTAAAGCAAGAAAAGAGGGTCCCCAATGGGGTACTTAGCTGAGGATGTCTTCAACTTCAGTAGTTGGAATACAAAAAGAAGGTAACTGGCAGACTGGCACTCGTGCAAATTGCTTCTGCTTCGGGCTCCATGGCAAGAAAGACTGTGGAAATAGCGTCGGCTGCCTTCCTTTATACCTGACGTCAGGCTTACAACTGAAGGCAGCCGACGTCATATACCAAGGACTTTGGTATTCCGGCCGACTGTGGGCTGCCTGGAGCCGCACAACCCATTTGTTAGGACTACAACAGCGAAGCACGATGAACATCACAGCACTTTTCATACTTGTTTGTGACTTCTCTTTTCTGTGTCTGTGGGGGCATAGCCGTATTTCTTGCAGAACTGCTTGCGCAGTACTTCTGCCTGCCAGCTTTCCAAGACAAGCTAAAAAAAAAAATAAGTTGAATTGTGTGTGTGTGTGTGTGTGTGTGTGTGTGTGTGTGTGTGTGTGTGTGTATAAAGATATTCACATTAACATCCTCTGTTTGAAAATGCTGATAAAGCACATAAAGAATGTGAAAAATAAAGCTGCATAATAAGGACAATTATAATTAAAACTAAAGAATACAGTGCATAATGTAATAAAATGAACTTACCCCGTTCCACTACTACCATAATGCCTTTATCATGTTGCATATTACATCTTTCTTTGTCAGACTTTCACTTTTGCTTTGAGAAATATGTGTTGTCTTATGGCCCAGGTAGTGGCTGAAAGGGGTCCTGTACCAGTCCACCAAGCCATTTAACAATCATAAATAACAAGGGCAGGAAATAAACTGACCATTAAAGCAGAACACACAGGTGATGCTTGAACACACACATTCTCTACTGTTTTAGTTACTGAAACATTAAAAGTCATCTCAATGGCACAGTGTTTAAGCTCAGTACTAGACTCAGCAACAATGTATATGTTGTGCAAATGTATTAAATGAAAAGTGAAAAGAGTCAGGATTTGGGGGCTGACGGAGATGCAGCAGTCTGCTCAATATTCAAAGCCTTAACACAAACATCGCAGGAAGGAAATCAGCAATCTTCCTGCAGCTGGCATATATATTTTCTAAATGCAAAGACAGGCATTAACTGAGTTTTCAAAAGAAAACAAAAATACAGCGGTTAAGGAAGTATATTTATTTGTCATACTTTCAGGTTAACAATAGCTAATCATTTGCAAGATGCACACACAAAGGCACAGATCATTCAGTAAGGCTTTTTACTGTTTCTCTAAAATATTCACTGCAAGCAAGAAAACTGAAAAATTAATGTACAAGAATGAATTATTACATTCTGATACTAAAAGAATGAAACAACATTGTCCTGAAATACTAAAAAAAATAAGAAACTGGAATGTCAAATCAGAAATCAAAGCAGAAATTAATGAAAAAAAAATAGCCTCATTGGGGACATTCTATGTATTACATCTTTAGTATCAATTTGAGCACCTTCACTGTGAGGCACTCATTTTCTCCTGAAGCACTGTCGTCCCTCAGCGTTGTTTTGTATTCTAGGTTTATTCACCTCAAATTATCTTTGATTGACAGAAAACATGTTGAAAAAGTTCACTGGCAATTACTTTCATATAAAATAAAAAACATCTGACACAAGTGATCACAAATGTAAACAAATGCTTTATATTTGCGATTACAAAAAATACTTTGTTTTTACATGGGGGCTCCAACCTCACACCCCAAGAAATTAAACAAACTATCTCCACAGTCACACCACAATGGAAAAGGGGAAAACTCACAAAGTTTGACTAATACAATTCCAATTATTTTCACCATGAAGTAAGTTTCCAAAAATTCTGGCAAGAGGTCGAGGACTTCTGTGACCAAACCAACTGTACTCATATATATTACCGACTGTAAAGACTGTTTTACAATAAATAATGAAATAAATTGTGTTTACAGAAACAAAAAATCCTTTTGTTGATGGGTTTACTCCTAGTGTAGTGGGCTTTGTTGCCCACACCTTGGCCAGAGAGATTATTCGGAAAGTTTCAGGAAAATGCTGCCTTAGTCTTCTGGTTCTATAATGTTGAGCCTCAGTCCTCTGTACTGTGCCCTAATTTTAATTCAACTTTCATTCTCCAATGTTGTTATTGAACAACTCTAAGTTTTTAAAATCAGGATCTGCATAATCTGATAAACATAATGTCGTTTGAACAGTGCTTTAGTAAGTGCTCTTCATCATTTTCCAATATCATATGGAGCCATATAACAGCACTTTGCAAAGGTTGTTCCAATTAGTAACATCATTGGTGACCTTAAATCCATAGCATTTGTGATACTTTCTGTACACCATAATAAACCACATCAAGGAAATATTTTCTCAATTAATTGAACAGGTACAGCATCCTGGATAATCAGAAAATAAAACCAGTCAAGTTACTGATAACTCTATACTGCAGGTAACTAAATCCGTACTCCCCAAAGCTGCATTTCTTTCCCTTTAAAAGCCCTTGCTGCACATTTTAGTGTAATACAATTTCATGTATTAGTACTACTTGCTAATATTATAAATTTTCAGTTCAGTGATTTGAAAGCGTAAGTGCTACAAAGTTGTTTAGGAAATTGATCCAGGTTCATTCCATGATGAAAAAAGTAATACACACAATCAGCAGATTTCAGGTTAACCTAAAAATGAAAAACAGAAAAAAAACTAGTTCAGTATGTTACACTATGCAATTCATTCTGTTATTGATTCTCACAATTTTCATACTGCATGCTAAATATATGAACTAAATTAATGATTACAATTTCACTCAACTGAAGGTTAGTGGTGATAATCTCAGAATTAAACACTCCAGCTATCTGGCAGCTGTAAACAGAGGAAGAGCTTAACTTCCCAGAAAACAGATAAGATTATATGCACTATTCAAAAATTCTCATATTTATGAGAATGGAATATAACTCCTGAAGGGACGGTCTAAATGACTTTTCACTTCCTGCGTTAAGAGTGTGGACATTAAACTTCTGTAAATGACTCAAGTGTACATTAAGTGCACATCATTCATAAAAGTAGTTTTTTTGCTAGGACTTGGGTATAGCACGTAGAAATGCTAGTATTCAGCTATGAATTTCAACAACAGACCTCTAGAATTAGTGATTGTCATAACTGGATTCACACTAAATTACACCTTTCCTTTTCTTGGGACATTACTCCCAAAAATGATCACTTACTTACTAAACAAGCCCAGAGTATAAATATCACTAAAAACCAAAGTAAATTGGTATTTTAGCTCAAAATCTCACAGAAAAAAAAAATCCCTGAAACCTAGATCTAAGACAAACACCTGGATGACAGTAGAGCCAATGTCAAATTAGCCCCTGTGGTGCTGAAGAGAATGACACAAGCATGGAAGTACTAAACCCTTATCAGTACTGGCACAAACCCCTTCTTTCTGTTTGTACATGGGATTGGGGTGTCACATCCCTACTGACCAAATCTGCTAAAGCCAATGTTCACATTGTCAATATTAGGACATAATGGATTAAATTAAGGGATGCCTGCTAAATAAGAAAGTAAACGTTCAAAGCTACTTGCAACAAATTATAAATATCAGCTACAAGACACTAAAGAAAAGGTGGCCACAATGAAGCACTAGAATATGAAAAACAAAACCCTTGTAACTTGTATCTGTGAAGTAAGCAGTGCATTTATGGGCAAGGCTAAAGACTAGGACAGAGGTGGTTGCACTTGGTCCTAAAACACATGCTGTCACATGAACAATGGAGGCATTAGATATTAGCCCCTTGGCCTTCAAGATACTAATTACAATACCATAACTAACCATTTACTGTCAAGTTAAAAGACCAAAGCACGCATCTTGTGTTCAGTGTAACAAAAATGGATCTAGCCTTTATTTCACTGAACAGCTAAGTCCTGTTGAGTCCATAAACCTTCGTTAAGAGACAGCCAAAGGAAGAATCATCAAAGGTGACACAGAAATGAGAGAGGCACAGTACTGAAGGCATTACAGTGCTTAAATTTAAAACATAATACTGTTTATGGTTTAAATAACAGTACAAATAGCATCCTTACAAAACAGGACTAAAACAAAGAAGAAATATAAACAAGTCCAAACTAAAAGATTATGGTAGATTACAGTTACTCGGGATGAATACCTTTCACTACTCCCATCTCCAAAATTACAGCGCATCTACAGTCATGTTCTGGTGCTATTCACATGTGAAAATGTAGTCCCGCTTATGAACAACCATCAAGATATACATACAGATTCTACCAAGACATATACTGTTCACCTGTACAGACTTTCAAAGAATGTACAGATTTTTGGTATGTTTTTCATAAAATTTGTAGTTTTCTGGTAAATCAGTGAGGACAGACATCACTAAATTATAATGTACATTTGAGTTTTGGATTTCATATTATCCAGAAAATGCAGGCTAATGCAAAACCTTTTATACTATCAACATTCTAAGTTTAGAACAGTGATATTTAAAATTTGTCCCTGGTTTTGGGTCATTGCCCCCATTATTTCTAGCTTTGTCAAGATTATCATGACCTTAGAGGCTGAGAGATATGGCAGTACATCATCATTACTACATCTCATACATAACTGATATGCTGTCACACAAATACAGGCTTACTGGTATCTATGCTTGTGTGTGAACTACTCGTGACTAGAACAATCAGGACGAGCATCTATCTGCATGGGTACATTTGTAGTCAACTCTGATGCTACTAGCAACACAATGTACGCTTTCTTTAAAATGAATCTTGAAAACGATCCAAAAAAGATAACACAAATGCTGCATACTGCATCTTGTTAGATTTTATAGGATAAAAATCGCTAGTAACCAAGTATTCACTACAAAAGTCCAAACAAGGCGATCCGGTAAACAATAAAGGAGACCTTCAGTGATTCACAGGATACTGTCATTGATTCACCCAAAAATTTATTTAAATCCACAGAGTAGTAAAAACCGCTAGAAACAAAAAAACACTAGAGATAAAAAATCATGGATTGAGCGCTTTCGTCTCCAATCGGAGACTTCATCAGAATCCATGAGATAAATCAGACCACTCCTTTTATACAAAATATACTAATTAATCAATATATGTTGGGCTTAAATAATCACCCATCTTAAAGGGCCAATGTGTTGTTAATTCTTTAAGTACATAAACAATGCAAAAAATCACGTACTAAAAACATCTTGGTGAAAACAGATAACAATGTTGTTGAAATATTAAATAGTGCATAAAATACATAGTGGTAAATGAAGTAAAAAACTGTATTTACATTTATACGCTAAAAACAATGTGTAACAATATTTTATGTAAGCAGTAAATGTGTATAAATAAATGAATGATTAAATACATAAATAAATAAGAACATCAAACTGCTACCTAAACCCAAATATATTTTACTAGAATTAATGAATTGCTTTAAATCCACAATAATTTAATATATAAATAAATAAAATGTTAAAATATTAAAATATTGATTAAACCCATATGAATGTATAAGTATATAAATAAATATATATATAAAAATGTATAAATATATAAATATATATTTGTGGGTATAAAAATATATAATAAAAATGTAGTATAGAAATTACAAATTTACATGTGTAACACTGTAAAAAAAAAAATATATATGTGTGTATATATACAAAGATAAACAATGGAGTGTAAATGAGAAAATACAAAAAAGTACAGTTTTGTACCTACCATAAATGTAGATGTTCGAGGATCTACATTGCTGCAGTCATAACCTGTGGGTAGTCCGCTGTCCTCGATCGGCCCGAATACCAAAGAGCTGGGCTGACGTCGGTCATTGTCGCCTAGAGCTGACGTCAGTACGTCGTAGTACATAAGCGCATGACCGACGCCATATCCTCAGTCTTTCTTGCCCCAGATGTCAGAAGGCCTAAGAAGGAAAGAAGGTCAGAGCCAAAATAGTAAACACAGCAACCACAAACTATAGAGGGGAAGAAGGGAGGGAAAATAGGACTGCAGCAATGTAGATCCTCGAACATCTACATTTATGGTAGGTACAAAACTGTACTATGTTCTTCATCTCACATTGCTGCAGTCATAACCTGTGGGTAGAATCCCAAAGCAAAGGAAAAGGGAGGCTGGCAAACTAAATAGCATTAGGAGCTGCTAACATGCCCTGTAAAACTGCAGTGGCAAACCCAGCCCTAGATTTGGAATAAAGAGGGAGATGGTAATGTTTAGTAAAAGTGTGTACTGAACTCCAAGTAGCTGCCTCCAAAATATCCTTAGTAGCTACTCCCCTTAAAAAGGCAGTAGATGTGGCAGTAGCCCTAGTAGAATGAGGTCTGATCCCAGCAGGAGCATTCTTCCCATGATGAGAATAACAAAAAGCAATACATTGACCAATCCACTTTGAAATAGTCTGCTTTGAAACAGCTTTCCCTTGTAAACCCAATGCAAAAGAAACAAATAACTGTTGAGTCTGTCTGAACTCCTTAGTTCTGCTCAAATAGTAATGTAACTGCCTGTGTATATCCAACGAATGCAAGACTTTTTCCCCCTTATTTTGGGGATCAGCATAAAAAGTAGGCAAATGAATAGACTGGTTCAAGGCCACATTAGAAATCACTTTAGGCATAAAAGTAGGGTTAGTTCGCAAAGAAACTCTATCCTTATGAAATATCAGAAAGGGTTCAACTGCCATGAGTGCCTGCAATTCAGATACCCTCCTAGCAGAAGTAATGGCCAACAAAAAAGCAGTCTTCCAAGACAAAAACTTCAATTCAGACGTAGCTGCAGGTTCAAAAGGAGGTAAAGTAAGCTTTTCCAACACAAAATTGAGATCCCAGGAAGGAGTAGGAGCTCTACGTGGGGGTCTTATATTCTTTGCCCCTCTAAGAAATTGTTTGAACAAAGGGTGAGAAAATAAAGGAGGGTCACAATCATAGTGAGCAGAAATGGCTGCAGCATGAACCTTCACAGAAGAGAATGACAAACCCTTGTCTAGTAATTCAGTAAGATACTGTAGTGCAAAACTCAAATTAGGCACTGAAACATCAAAGCCCTTTGCTGTGCTCCAAAGAAAAAAACTCTTCCATTTATCAGCATAAACTTTTCTGGTACTAGGCCACCTGGCTTCCAAAATGACATCTAAAACCTGTTGAGGAAGCTGAGACCCCACTGGCTCCATCACAGAATACGCCAGGCTGTCAGATGCAGGGACTGCACCCGAACATTGAGAAAATGATTGTTTGACTGGGATAACAAATGAGGAACCTGTGGCAGAAGCCAAGGAGGCTCCTGAATTAAACTCCTCAGCAGAGGATACCAATGCTGATGTGGCCAATCTGGTGCTATTAGAATCATGCAAGGCTTGTCCCGCCTGACTTTCAAGAGTACCTTGGGAAGAAGAGGCAGAGGAGGAAAAGCATAAACGTGAAGGTTGCTCCAACTGAAAGACAGAGCATCCACTTTCCAAGCATTTGGGTGGAACATCTTTGTGCAAAATTTTGGCAGTTGAAAATTCAGAGGAGAAGCGAACAGATCTATGTCTGGAGTTCCCCAAGCCACGGTCAATTGTTTGAATACCTGAGGATCCAGTTTCCACTCGTGGGGATCCACAATTTGCCTGCTCAATACATCTGCTAGGGAGTTCTGTGCTCCTGGCAGAAACCGTGCTTGAAGATTGATTTGCAAACTCAGAGCAGTCTCCCACAAAATCATTGCTTGTCTGCAAAGAGGGTAGGAATGGGTTCCCCCCTGCTTGTTGATGTACCACATGACTGTTGTGTTGTCTGTTTGAATTAACACCTGTCCCGGCTGAAGTAGGTCCTTGAAGGCCATCAAAGCAAATTGGACTGCTAACATCTCCTTCATGTTGATATGCAAATGTAGTAGTTTGGGAGGCCACATGTCTTGTATCCATTTCCCATTGAAGTGTGCTCCCCAAGCCAAGTCCGAGGCATCCGTCGTTAGGATCTGACTTGCCTCTGGTCGGGTCACAGAGAGTCCCTTGTTTAGGTGACATTCCTGAGCCCACCACAAGAATTCCTTCTGGATGCAAGGTATAATCCGAATGACAGTGTCCAAACCGTGGCAGTGTTGAGTCTACACACTTTTGAGATACCATTGTAGCTTCCTCATATGCAGTTTGGCATTGGGAAGTACTAGAATGCAAGATGCCATGAACCCCAAGGCTTGAAGGACTGTCCTTGCAGTCAGCCTGGACATTACTGATAACTGCTGGAAGTATAGATGAAGAGTTCTTTGTTTGTCCGGGGTCAGAAATGCCATCCGAGAAGCTGTATTCAGTCTCACACCCAGAAAGCAAATGTCCTGAGAGGGCACTAGACTGGACTTTATTTCGTTCACAGAATACCCTAGGCACCTTAAAATTGCCATTACATACTGGAGATGTTGTAGTAACTTGTCTTTGTTTTGAGCAAGAATCAGGCAATCGTCCAGATAAGGATAAATTTGTATTCCTCTCTGTCTGAAAAAAGCAATTACAGGAGCCAGAACTTTTGTGAATACTCTGGGCGCAGTAGGGAAACCAAAGGGCAATGCAGAGAACTGATAATGAGAAGTACCAGCCCGAAATCTCAGGAATCTCCTGCAGCTGGGCCTGATAGGGATGTGAAGATAGGCCTCTTTGAGGTCCAGAGTTACCATCCAGTGGTCTTCGCCTAGCATAGGCAGAAGTTGTTGTAATATTAACATCTTGAACTTTGGAATGTCTAGGTAGGTATTGAGAATGGACAAATCCAGAATTGGCCTCCAAGTGTTTCCTTTCTTTGGCACTAGGAATAGACGGGAATAAAAACCTAGGCCTACTTCTGACGGAGGGACCACCTGAATTGCCCCCATCTGTAAAAGTAAAGAAATTTGCTTCTGGGCCTCCCACCTTTGCTGAGGAGGCACATCCGGCATGCCTTTGAAAGGAGGAAAAGTGTGAAAATAAAACTTGTACCTGTGATTTATTATATCCAACACCCATTTGTCCTGGGTGACCAAATGCCAGTTTTGTTTGAAAAGTACCAACTTTCCTCCTAGAGGAGCTGCCAGTAGAGAAGGGTCTGGCAGCGGAAGATACAGGTCATTGGGTCTGTTTACGAAAAGGCTGACCCCTGCCCTCACCCGAAGACTGTGCAGGGGAACTCCATGTCCTAGGTCTGAAAGAACCCTGAGCATGAGCTCTGCCTCTACCACGCCTAGACCTGCCGTTAGACTGATAATCCGAAGAAGGAAAAGACCATCCTCTAGCAGGCCAATTCCTACTAAACTTAGGGGGCTGCACCTGCATAAAATATTTGACCGTCTGCATAGACTTAGCCTTATCTTCCATCTTTTTCAAAACCGATTCCACAGAAGGACCAAAAAGTACTTCAGATTGAAGAGGAGCATCCAAAATCCGAGCCTTAACATGCTCTGACAAATTTTGATCCTTAAGCCAGGCATGCCTACGAATAACTGAACCTGTAGCAGCCACCCTGGATGCAGCCTGAAGAGCATCGAAACCACACTGCAAAGAATGCTTGCCAACTTGATCTGATGCATGAACCAACTCCTGGAGCTCCTGACACTCTATACCCTCAGATAAAGCATCCACCTTAGATTTCAACTGACCTAACAAAAAATTCTGATACTTCAGCATATGAAATTGGCAATTCAAAGCCCTCATAGCTAACGTAGAGGAGGTGTACACTTTTTTCCCCCATCTATCTAAAGCTCTAGAATCTTTATCCAAAGGAACTGGATTCTTAGCCACAGAAGCCCTAATACCCTTCGGACCTTGAGTAATAGTTTCCGGATCAGCTCTAGGACTCTTATACAAATACTTATGTGCTTCAGGAACTCTATAATATCTGTCTGGCTTAACCGGGGCAGGAGGTAAAGAATCAGGATTAAGGAAAGATTCAGAAAAAACATCCTGAACAACTTCTAAGACAGGAGGAATAGCCAAGGGCCTATGCTGTGGCAGAAACAAAATTCCCTGAGCCGCTTCCGAGAATCCGAAAAATCCTGACCTTCCCACTTGAAATGCTCCCTCATGGAATGTAAGGTCTCAGAAAAGAAAAATCCTCTGAGGAGAAGCAGAAGGACAAGAGTCCTCTGCATCGAATCTAAATAAGAAGGGAATTCTGAATTTCTTCAACTGAGGAATCAGAGTATTCTGAGGAATGATCCATCCCTCTAAATCTGCCTCCACCCTAGGCCTCTTCTCTGGGGGCATAGAACCCTGATCAAAGTAATCAAGTCCTCAGCCATTTTAACATATGCTTTTTAGGAACAGGGGCTGGAGAGCTAGAATTATGACCAGGGCCAACATGACAAGGTTTGGCCTTAGCATGGCCTTTAGCCACTGAAGTAGAAGGCCTAATAACCTTCTGTAAAGATGGAACTACAGACACCTGAGAAGCACCTTCAGCCGGGCCTAACTCCTGAGAGGCCAACTCCTGTAAAAGTAAAGGTTCCCCATGGGATTCAGCCGAACCCTCGGCAGGATCCACAGATTCAACCGGAGGCTCCGTAGAACCGGCGTCCATAACGGACGACTCATCCGGTTTAGACTTCAAAGATTTATCTTTATGCTTCTTAGCGGTAGCGGGCGTCGGAGGATCCGACAGCATGTTATAGTTACACCTTTTACCAAAAACAAGCCTGGCACAGTCTAATCTCCGTTTAATGGTGCGCTTGTTAAATCTAGCACAAAAGCGACACCCGACCACGTCGTGCTCAGGCCCTAAGCAAGGAATACAGAAAGAATGAAAATCCTATGAGGTATCTGTTTCCCACAAGAAATGCAATTATTAACTTTTTCTGACATCCGGATAACTGAGGCAAGAAAAGACAAAGATTTCCCCAATAGGGTACTTAGCCCAACTTGGTCTTCGGTCTGAAACTCGATAAATGAAAATTTCAGAACACCGAACGGCACTTGCAAACGCTGCTTCTGCTTCGGACCACGCGGCAAGAAAGACTGAGGATATGGCGTCGGTCATGCGCTTATGTACTACGACGTACTGACGTCAGCTCTAGGCGACAATGACCGACGCCAGCCCAGCTCTTTGGTATTCGGGCCGATCGAGGACAGCGGACTACCCACAGGTTATGACTGCAGCAATGTGAGACGAAGAACATCCTTGTGTTTATATAATACATCGCTTGCCTCTGTTAAATTTGTACTCTAAATAACCAGCATTAATGTTTGTGTCTTTGTTTTTGTTGGGTCTGCTGCAAGCTTTTTCAATGCTGGGGTGATGGAAATATGGTCATTTAGACCCTTCCCACAACAGGAATCCAATCAAAGTTGCCACATCATTTCTTTAAATTCCAGTTGCGTTTCCCAATCACCACCCCTGTCAGGACACTTAACCACCTCAAAGACCCAGAATTTGAAATCAGCTGTTTTACAAGTTAATACATGTCTATATAAGGCGTTATTTTCGTTTTGTTTGTTTATATCCCTCATGTGTTCGTAAATTCTGGATCTGAGGTGCCTTTCAGTTTTACCCACATAATAACTCCAACAGACTTTACAGTATACAATATACACTACCCCTTTTGTGTAGCAGCTACTGTAATCTTAACTTCTTGGTGTTACTATTGATAATTATCTTAACTTTGATTGTCACATCAACAACACAATTAAAGCCCTTAATAAAAAGATTGGATCCCTATACAGAATAAAGTCCTTCCTCACACCTGAAACTAAGATAACCCTAGCCCAAACACATCTTATTTCTACCCTTTTGTATGCATCTCCTATTTACACTAATCTATCTAAAAGCAACCTTAAGAAACTCACTACATCTTACCACAATATTGCCCGCTTTGCCACCACATCACAATTCAGAGCTCACCACTGTCTAAACCTACAACAACTACACTGGCTGGAATTCCCTAATAAACTTATTTTTCAACAACTCTTAATTGCACACAAAATTCTATACCAACCTTCTAAAACACCAGCTCTTTCCAAACTCTTGACTCCCTATATCAACCTGAAACAACTACGTTCCTCTGACAAATTACTTGTTAATATTACCAAAACTATGAACTCTGCAGGCAACTGCCTTTTTTCTAACTCAGTAGGTAAAGTATGGAATAATCTTCCATCTGATCTGTCCTCTTTGCATACTCTTCCACTCTTTAAAAAACAACTTTTAATACATCTTAACAAATTCTGGCTTTGCTCTTGTACCAACCCAGACTAGCCTGTTGGCATCCTTAACTCTATCATAAACTTTTCTTATCCACTTGGATTTTATCTTCTTCTTCAACTGATATATTACCCCTATTTATTGTAAATATTACATATCTCTTTTTAGCAAAAAAAAAAAAAAAAAAAAAAGCTTGTGTATTATCTACCATGGTTCAATACTTCCTTTTATATACTTTATGATCTCATACCTTATTATATTGTTTTACTAGGATTGTTCTGAATTAATGAAAATCTATAATATTTGTATGTTCATTTTTCCTTTGTATAATCACACTTGTACTATGTTTTCTTATGTATTTCCAATATTGTATCTAACCTCAGGAGCTTTTCTCCCCGGGCCTCCACTGAAAATGGACATTAATCCAGCTGGACTAGCCCGGTCAACAAATGTAAAATAAATAAATAAAATAAATATTAAATTTGTTTTGAGACTGGGTAATCTTAACTCTTTTTGTCAAGATATAAAAACACACTGTGCGCACCTACCACACTTAAATGTCCCACATTTTCTGTTAGTATTCTGAGTATTGACCTTTTTTCTCTCTAAAATATTCTTAATGTTCATATTCCTTCTGTAACTGTATTTTATGTCCATTTTGAATACTTCAGTTTTAATGGACATATCCCTGAACATCTCCCAAGTCTCATTGATGCATTTTCTTAACCAACCTATTCCCCGGTGATATGTAAGGGTGAGGTATGGCATTCTGTTGGAATTATTTTTATTGTTATTGTTCCGGTTGCTGTAACTATTGATATTACCATTAACAGTGTCACCTTCAAACCTGTTTTCGTTACTACTAGTCAAATTAATATTGGCATTTTTGAATAGTAGTGGAATGTATTTTCTATCTTTACATCTACTTTCTTTTATTTGGTTCACCACACCACTAATTAAATCGTGGGGATACCCTCTCTCTTGGAACATTTTACCAACGTACTCGATCTCTGTAATAAATTTTTTGACGTCTGAGATCATTCTTGCCATTCTAATCATTTGTCCCCTTAAAATGTTCCTTTTAAGTACATATGAATGGTCACTGTCAAAATGTAAATAAGCATTGGAAAAATGTTTCTTCCTATATATATATTCGATTTAAAACATTTATTTGAATAATCCTTGTCAATCCTCACATCCAAATAATGAACAGAATCAAATCCAATTTCGTGTGTAAATTCTAAAAAGGTGGTGGTTTGGTTAATATATTCCACAAATTCATCAATCTTAATAACTGGTCAATTCCATACGATAAAAATATCGTCTAAAAATCTGTAATATTTTACCAAAAACATGTGGTAGTCAGATAAAATATATCTAGTTTCCCAAAATAACATAATGATGTTCGCATATGTCGGCGCACATGCGGAGCCCATTGCTACCCCCTCTTTTTGATGAAAATATTCACCCTGAAAATAAAGGTAGTTATATTTTAAAACTAACTCCATATTTTCAAGCGCTAACTTAAATTCATCATTGTTTAGAAAGTTCATTTCCAATAACATTTCTTCACACCATACCATCCCTAACTCGTGGGGTATAACCGAAAACAAATCTTTGACATCTATGGTAATGAAAGTAACATTGTCACTGTATGGGCACCCGCCCATCTTCACCAAAAATCCCATGAATCAACTAAAATGTGGCAGTATTTTTCATAAAACTTTTAAAACTTAAAATCAACATATACTGCCAAAGGCTGCGTTTTGGATCCATGGGATGAAACAATAGGTCTCATGGGTGGGTTGTCAGTAGACTTATGGACTTTGGGTATACCAAAAATACCCGGTATCACAGGTTTATGAACTTTGAAAAAGTTATACAAATCAGAGTCAATTAAACCCTGCATCAAATTGTCATCCAATATTATATCAATTTGTCTGTAGGATATATTTATCTCATTTCTCGAGACCCTATTGTAGTTGGTCTCGTTGTCCAAAATATCCATCATTTTTGTAGTATAATCCCATTGGTCCATAAGCACGACACCCCCACCCTTGTCTGGTTTCATGACTCTGATTTTATCATTGCCACTAAGCTCCTTTAATAATTTAAATTCAACATCTGTTAAGTTACTTCCCATGTGCTTTTTGAATTGATAGGAAGTACGAATCCTATTAGTTACACATTTTTCAAAGTTCAAAATTTCATTATGTAAAGGGGGATTAAATATACTTGTTCTCTTAAGTGTTCTGTCTTCATTTAAACCACTCCTATCCTTAAATATGTGCATAAAATTCAATTTTCTAGTAAATAATTTGATGTCCAATAAAATATTTTCAATATTCGGAATTTTCATGGATACAAAGGTAAAACCTTTGATAAATAGATTGAAGTATTCATCATTAATTTGTAAATCAGTATAGTTAAAATATTAAAATTCTTACTGGTTAAAATAATTATGTTGTTCTGTCTTGCTACATCTAAATTTATCTCAGTTTCTATTTCATAAACCGTATCTTTGCATATTAGCCCTACATTTGTTGTCTGTTGGACCTCCCCCCATGTTGGGTGTTGCTGTTCCCCATCGCCTGCGCATAAGTGGGCTGTCGAACCCGATCCCGTAATCTCTCCAATCTCCTGGGTTCCTCTAATTCTAAAGGGATTTCATGTTCTTGATGGTGGTTAACAATATCCACTCCATCAGTGTAATGTAGCTCACCCCCATGCAGATCACCCTCAAAAGGTCCGTGCTGTTGTTGGTCCCCTTCACAATAAACTTGCCCAAATCCTCTCCTTTTGTCACTACCATAAGATTGTGGGTGATATTTACTATAGTATCTGTCCTTCCAACTTCTTCTGTTGTTAACCATGTTATTATATTTATTAGGTCTATTATAATTACTGTCCTTACTAGAAAAAGCACTACATGCTATACTGTTTTAATATTCAATCAAGTCCCTTTCCAACTTCAACTGTTTTCTAACAATATTAGTGTTAGTAGCATGGTCAACATCCTGTAATACTCTCAAATAAACATGTTTGTGTTCATTGACTGAAAATAAAAGATCAGAACTAATACGTTCATACAAAACATCAATTTCATTTTTAAGATGTTCCATCGTTTTAATGTTCCATTTGATCATTTCTTTCAAAATCGCCAAACCACAGTTGTTTAAAATGTCACTAATAGTTTTAAAAAAATCTTTGTCATCTTTAGCGTTATTAGGAAATTGTTTTAGCCTTAACCCCTTAGGTACAATTCTCTCATCCACACATTTCTCAAAGTACCAGTTCTCTATACCCAAAGCTTTGTATTTGTTTAATTTAATTTTGAAAGTCTTACACAAGTCCTTGTAAGTAGTATTTCCGCCATTCTTGTTCCTGGTGTCTCGGTGGTTGAGGTTGAAGGAATGGTTAAACCAAGTCTGGAAGTCCAAATTTTTGTATTTATCTGGTATCTCCTGCTGTTCGAAATCACTAGTACCATTAATTCCATTTTGTGAAACTGCATTAACGGACCTGCATCGGTGGTCAGATATCTGCTCCCTAAGTCCTCGTTCTCCTCCAGCATCTGACATCATCACATTCGCGCCTATCCACTTGGGACTACTCTGTGTGCACGGAATAACAGTATCAGACCCGTTTCGTGTAGAATCAGCTTGAGAATGGGTTTGGATAATCCTAATAAGCTCAGATAAAAGGCTGTTACTGTCCATTCTGAGGCTCCTCATTTCCGATTCGCAAACCACAAAAGACAAAAATCACTAGTAACCAAGTATTCACCACAAAAGTCCAAACAAGGTGATCCGGTAAACAATAAAGGAGACCTTCAGTGATTCACAGGATACTGTCGTTGATTCACCCAAAAATGTATTTAAATCCACAGAGTAGTAAAAACTGCTAGAAACAAAAAACCACTAGAGATAAAAAATCATGGCTTGAGCGCTTTCGTCTCCAATCGGAGACTTCATCAGAATCCATGAGATAAATCAGACCACAACTTTTATACAAAATATACTAATAAATCAATATATGTTGGGCTTAAATAATCACCCATCTTAAAGGGCCAATGTGATGTTAATTCTTTAATTACATAAACAATGCAAAAAATCACGTACTAAAAACATCTTGGTGAAAACAAACAACAATGTTGTTGAAATACTAAATAGTGCATAAAATACATAGTGGTAAATAAAGTAAAAAACTGTGTATTTACATTTATACGCTAAAAACAATGTGTAACAATATTTTATGTAAGCAGTAAATGTGTATAAATAAATGAATGATTAAATGCATAAATAAATAAGAACATCAAACTGTTACCTAAACCCAAATATATTTTACTAGAATTAATGAATTGCTTTAAATCCACAATAATTTAATATATAAATAAAATGTTAAAATATTAAAATATTGATTAAACCCATATGAATGTGTAAGTATATAAATAAATATATATATAAAAATGTATAAATATATAAATATATATTTGTGGGTATAAAAATATATAATAAAAATGTAGTATAGAAATTACAAATTTAAATAAATTTTTGGGTGAATCAACGACAGTATCCTGTGAATCACTGAAGGTCTCCTTTATTGTTTACCGGATCGCCTTGTTTGGAGATTTTATAGGATCATAGGAATTACAACGCAAATAAGTCAGAACATTTGTGTCTAGCCAATATCCATCATTAAGATGTACCTCTCACTTTCAGAATGGCAACACATGTCGGGACAGAGATGAATTTACAGATATCTGTCCACTCATGACAGCTCTTCTTGAAAGATGTAAGAATGACTTTTAGGTTCATAGGTTCGTAGGTTGGTACTAGGCTATCGGCCCTAGGGCCTATACAAGCCTAGCCATGACAATTCACTGGCTATTTCTTCCCACAGTATTTACTTCCCTGGACCCCTGTCTAGCAGGGCGACTGACGTGATCCCCGGGGTGAATTTCCTATCTCCCATCCAATCATCAAGGTTCCTTTTGAAGAGGGCCAAAGAGGTGCTCTGCTTGACATGTATGGGCAGTCTATTCCAGAGTCTGGGGAGTCTCTGGGTCAGGAACCTATCCCTCCAGCATGTTTTGTTCATTGTGATGACAAGGTTTAGATCCCTGGAGTGTGTGTCTCTGTGTGATTGGGATTTCTTTAAGTGTAGCATGTCCAACAGCTCTGGGTTTGACATGGCCTTGTATGCTAAACAGAGATCGCCGCTGAGTAGACGATATACGACAGAGTATAGGTGGAGACGGTCAGCATAGGGTATCTGCTTTAGGCCTGTGATTCTTTTAGTGAGGTATTTCTGCAGTCTTTCCAGTTGTTGCAGATGTCTTCAGAGGTACATACCAAACGGGACATTGTATTCTATAATGGGTCTAATGAGAGAGGAGTACAGTGGGACAATGACCTCCCTTTTTCCTGGATGAAAAGCCCTTGGTGATAAGGAGGGCCACATAGAAGGATTTCCTGACTGTTGTGGTGATGTGGTTATCAAAGGTGAGACCACTGTCCACCTGTGTCCCCAAGTCCAACAATCTGGTCCTGGAATTTGTGTTTGTTTGCAAAAGTCCATGAATCTCTGTGCCTGCACATTCAGTGTCACATATGATTCCCAGTTAATGGAAGGGTAATTAAAGGCACCCGTGAATATGGCATTGAGTTGGACATGAGTATCCCCAGTAAGCTTAAATATGTTTTGTGTTCCTAGGTCACACAGGGGGACCTGCAGCTTGGAAGGAAGTAGTGTGGGACTTTGCCTATGGTGATTTGAATGTGGAGAAACAAGTATATAGCCCTGCTTGACCAGCCCTGAGCCTATTTATTTTTGATGTAAATTAAGATACCTCCACCTTTAATCCCTGCTTGTGCAGTAGCTGGTCTAAATGCATGGAAGGTATTACAGCCTTGCACTGATGGATGCTATTTGCATGTCTCAATCATTGAACAGTCATCAGCATTCTCTAGGGTGCGGAGAGCTTGTAGGGAGTGAACTTCTCTTTAGACTCTTGGCACTGAGCAGTAACACTTTTAGATTTTCTTAGTTTTGATTTGCTATGTCAGAAGGATGGTCAAGTTGGCATTGCTTGAAAAAGACCCTACAGGGAGGGCAATCACGCAGCATTAGTCACTCCATTTGTTTTTGTAAACCTAAATTATCTGACTGAGGCAGACATACGGATATGATTTTTTTTTTGTGCTTTAACAGCCTGTTTCATATACCATACTATAGTTTCTAATACACTGCCCTACCTTCTCCAGCAAGATGTTATTTTCTTTCACTTATAATGAAATCACTTAGAATTATCACTTCCTCTTGGTATCGCTGGTCATAGTTTTACTACTTACCAGTGACTGTGTTCTTAGCATTCCTTTACAAGACAATGTAGTAAGTTGCCTTAACATGTAAAGACAATTTGTTCAAAAGACGGCGTAACCAATGGGTCACAAATCTGCACCTCCAATGTGTTTTATTTATGCACTGGTGGAGGTTAAAATCCATAGCTTGTGTTTGTGGAGATATTTGTCTTATGGAGGTACAAGAGATCCGGTGGGGTAGGGTCTTTGACAATATGTAATGTAATACTTAGTTCTCGCTGTAGCAGTTTTCCATCTTGCAGAGAAAGAATGATAACACTGTTTAGGAATATGCCTGGGCTTATTGTACACAGGTCAGAAAAGTATATGCCAGAAAAGAAAGTTTTTCCAGCACTAAGAATTGGCGTACTCCACTAAGTTACTTTCTTACTTTTTTGAAATGGTACCTGGCATCTTAAATATGTAAGTTCTGGCTTTCAACACATGTCCAAATTCAGTCCATCTAACCATATATGGGGGTATACCTTGACGTCTTTTGGCTTATTTACAATGCTAACATGCAGTACTGTCCAAAGGCTTTGGCCATATCCAGATATGTTGTATGTACTGAATGACTTCTGTCCAATGCCTCTGTGACCTTTTTGAAGAAATTTACTAAATTAAACAAACATTAAATGCACTTGACAAAATCGAATTGTTGTGGATCCAGTTGTTTACGGTTCTGAATATCAGTTTATGAAGTCAAACTTAATATATTCTATGTCCTTGCAAATTAGCCTAGTTAGGCTGAGGAGTCTATAGTTTCTAAAGTCTGCAGTAGGACTGCCTTTGTGAAGTGGCATTACAAGTGCTGTTTCCATAACTCAAGGACATAACCTGTAAGTGCTGGAAGGGTTTGGTGAGGACATATTTGGTGCTATTTAGTCATACATATTAATTGTATGGGGCCATGGAAGACATATTTTTTGTTTTTCACAGCACAGTCAGGACCTGCTTCATGGTGATCTTAGGAGGTATATAGAACGTGGTGATTGTCCAGAACTTCAATGACTGTTTCTGGTATAAAGTTAGCACTAAATCTGTCTTCAAGAAAGACAGCTATATTTTTAGGGTCAGCATGGGTAATGCCATTTAGGATTAGTTCAGAACACTGCTGGGTGTTACTTCTCAATTTCCTGATGTACAGTGGATATAAAAAGTGCACACACCCCTGTTAAAATGTCAGTTTTTTGTGATATAAAAACATGAGACCACAATAAAGGCATTGGTGCTCTCCTGGGGGGGTCTTATGTTTTTGGCCCCTCTGAAGTACTGTCTTAGTAATGGATGAGAAAAAATAGGTGGTTCTGTATTGTAATGAGCTGAAATGGCAGAGGCATGAATTTTAATTGATGAAAAGAAAGGCCCTTATCCAGCATCTCAGTTAAGTATTGCAAAATCTGAGGAATATTTGGAACAGTTGTATCAAAACCTTGTGCCTGGTTCCAAGCACAGAATCTCTTCCATTTGTCTGCATAAGATTTCCTGGTGCTAAGCCTTCTGGCCTCCAAAATAACATCCATCACTGCTTTAAAGAGAGGTGTACCTTGAGAGGCTACATTATTCGCCATGCTGCCAGGTTTAAGGTCTTGAGTTGGCTGTGCAGTACCTGACTGTCTTGTTGAGTCAATAAGTGGGAGATTTGAGGTAATGTCCAGGCTGGGCAGTGAGACAAGCTCTTTAGGATTGGGTACCAGTGCTGGCAGGGCCAGTCTGGGGCAATCAGTATCATTTTTGGTTTCTCTTGTCTGACCTTGAGGAGTACCTTGGGTAGGAGAGGCAGGGGAGGAAAAGCATATACTGTTAGATTTTTCCAGCTGAAAGATAGAGCATCCACTTTCCATGCTTTCTTGTGATAAGTCCTTGTGCAGAATCTTTGTAGTTGGTAGTTGTGAGGGGAGGCAAATAGGTCTATGCCCGGGCATCCCCAGGTCCTTGTTATCATGCTGAAGACTTGTGGATCCAATTTCCACTCGTGGGGATCCATTAGGTTTCCGCTTAGTTCATCTGCCAGAGTATTTTTCCTTCCTGGCAGGAATTGAGCTTGCAGATGTACTTGGTAAGACAAAGCTGTGTGCCATAAGTTCATGGCTAGCCTGCAGAGGGGGTAGGAATGTGTGCCTCCCTGCTTATATACCACATGACTGTAGTATTGTCTGTCTTTATTAGTAGCTGCCCTGGATGAAGTTGATCCTTGAAGGCTGTTCAGGCATTCTGAACAGCTAGCATCTCTTTTTGGTTGATATGTAGATGCATTTGACTTGCGGACCATGTGCCCTGAATACATCTTCCTGCCATACGGGCCCCCCAGGCGTAATCTGATGCATCTGTTGTCAATGTCTGCCTGGCTGTGGGTAAGGTGAATGGCTGTCCCGTGTTGTGGTGACAGGCTTTTGCCCACCATTGAAACTCCTGTTGCAGGCAGGGAATGAGTGTAATTATTGTTTCCAGGCTGTGGCAATGTTGAGTCCAAACACTTTTTAGATACCATTGAAGTTTCCTCATATGCAGTCTTGCATATGGAATTAGCAGAATGCAGGATGCCATGAAACCCAAGGCCTGCAGAATTTTTCTTGCAGATAACTGGGTCTTTGTTGCCAACATTTTGAAATAAGTAGTCAGTTGTCTGTGTTTGTCTGGCGTGAGATAAGCTATCTAGGTAGTTGTATTTAAGCTTGCACCAAAGAATATTATCTCTTGAGAGGGTACGAGTTTTGATTTCTTTTCATTTACTGTGTACCCTAGACTTGTCAGTAATCTTTTCACAAATGCCAGATGCTGCAGTCGTCCAAGTAAGGATATATTTGTATTTTTCTTTGTCTGCAAAATGCAATTACTGGTGCCAGGCACTTTGTGAAGACCCTGGGCGCAGTAGATAAGCCAAAGGGCAGTGCAAAGAATTGGTAGTGCATTGAGCCAGCTTTGAATCTGAAGTATCTTCTGCATGTTTGTCTGATTGGGACATGCAGGTATGCCTCTTTTAGATCTAAAGTCATAAGCCAAGCCTTCTTGCCCAACATGGGCAGAAGCTGCTGTAGAGTCAACATTTTGAATTTTGGAATATCCAGATATGCCTTTAGAATAGAAAGGTCCAGTATTGGTCTCCAGGCTTTGTCTTTTCTGGGTACCAAGAACAGTCTTGAATAGAATCCATGACCCTGCTCTTGTTCTGGTACTTGTTGAATGGCCCTCATGTCCATGAGGGATGAAACTTGTTTTTGTGCCTCTGCCCACTGATTGCGTGGCAGGTCTGGCATACCGTTTTGCCTTGGCAGGGTGTGAAAGTGGAACCTGTAGCCTTGTGAAACTATATTTAGAACCCATTTGTCCTGGGTGATCATGATCCAATTTTGTGGAAAAAGTGCTAGCTTTCCCCCCAACGGGGCTGTCAAAAGATAAGTGCTTGGTGCTGGAAGTGGAAAGTCATTGAGACTGTTTCCTGAATGGCTGTGATTTTTCCTCTCCGCTCTTGGATGTAGAAGGACCCCATTGTTTAGGCCTGTATGAGCCATGGGGTTGTGATCTGCCTCTGGGGCGTCTGTATCTGCCCCTTTGTGGTCTATCTGACACTGGAAAGGACCAATTTTTTTTGTAGGAGGCCAGTTCCTGCTAAATCTGCGAGGCTGTACCTGCAAGAAATCCCTGACTGTTTGCATAGATTTTGCCTTGTCCTCCATTTTCTTCAACACCTCTTCTGCTTTAGCACCAAATAAAGTATCATGCTGTAATGGAGCATCTAATAGTTTTGCTTTAACATGATCTGGCAAATTTTGTTCCTTTAACCAAGCATGCCTCCTAATGACAGAACCTGTAACTGTGGCCCTGCAGGAGGCCTCAAGAGAATCAACACCACATTGCAAAGTATGTTTTCCAACTTGTTCAGCTGCATGCAATAAATCCTGCATTTCTTTATTGTCTGCACATTCTGTATTTGCTGGCATTTTCTGTTTAAGCAAAGATATAAGATATTGCTGATACTTAAGCATATGAAATTGGCAATTTAAAGCTCTTACAGCCAAGGTAGCAGAGGTATAAATCTTTTTGCCCCATCTGTCTAGGGCCCTTGAATCCCTATCAGAGGGGACAGGGTTTTTTGCAGTAGAAGCCTTGACCCCTTTGGGACCCTGAGAGATGGTTTCTGGGTCAGCTGCAGGGTTCTTATAGAGAAATTTATGTGAATCAGGAACCCTGTAGTATCTGTCTGGCTTAACAGGGGCTGGTGGTAAAGAGTCTGGAGAAAAACTGGACTCTGTAAATACATCATCTACAATGTCTAAAACAGACGGGATAGCGAGAGGCCTGTGCTGGGGCAATAAAAGGAAGTCTCTGAGCCTTTTCTTGGATTCTGAGTAATCTTGGCTCTCCCAGTGGAAATGCTCCCTCATAGTATGCAATGTTTCACCAAAAGAATAATCCTCAGGAGGAGAAGCTGAAGGGATAGATTCTTCAGCATCAGAATCCTCATAGGGAGGAATGGAGTAATCCTGTTCAAAGGAGGAATCAGAAGAAATGGAAACCTGGTCTGAAGAGTCATATTCTAACTCTTGCCTATGCCTCTTTTCAGGAGGGGGATTGGAACCCCTGATCAAAGTAATAAGGTCTTCGGCCATTTTAAGCATCTGTCTTTTAGGCATGGAGGCCTGTCCAGGTGAATGCTGTACTTGTTTCTTTGTCTTTAGAACTGCTTTAGTCTGTCTTTGTAGCTGAAGTAGGTTTCACATATAATTGTGTAGGCCTAAAAACACAATCAGAAGCAGATGCCTGCTCAGCGGCTCCAGACCTATCTCAGGGAATAGTTTCCGAGTGTCCAACACCTTGGGTTTCCAGAGGCCCAGTCGGCTCCACGTGGGAGTCGGAAGCAGCCTGTGGCTCTGAGGTAGCAGGCGTCAGGGGCTGCGAAAGCGCCTCACTGAGACCCAGCGAACTGGCGACAGGCTTAGAAAAAGCCTCATCGTCGGTTTTGGATCTCGGACGCCTGTCCTTTTCTTTTTCCTTTCATTTTTTGTAAATTCCGGTAGTTGGCTGATCCCACGGCATTATATAATTAAATCTTCTGCCAAAGTAATGAAATGCAAAATCGTTCCGACGCTTAATAGTGCGTTGGTTAAATCTAGCACAGAACCGACAACTAGCGACGTTATGGTCAGGGCCTAGGCAAGAAATACAGTAAGAATGAAAATCCTTATGAGGTATTTGCTTCCCACAGGAAATACAGTTATTAACGTTTTCTGACAACTGTCTGGAGCAAGAAAAAAGTTTCCCCAACGGGGTACTTAGCTTTAATGAAGACTTCGGATCTGAAATTCGAATTTGAAAACCTCAGGAGTCGGCCGACCAGCACTTGCAAACTGCTTTTGCTTCGGGCACCGCGCAGCAAGAAAGACTGAAGAAAATGGCGTTGGCTGCATCTTTTATACCCCTGGCGCACTGACGTCAGGGAGGAGGCGACAGCAACCGACGCTGGATCTAGACTTTGGAATTTAGGCCGACTGAGGGTAGTCTGCCAGCAGAATAACCCAATTGTAATGACTGCAACAGTGAAACGCAATGAACATCTTCATGGTAAGAACATAAAACTGATTCCCTTCCAAAATAAATGGTTGGAATGGTGAATCTTACATTAAAAATATAAGAAGTTTAATGTTTTATTGGAAAAAAGAAAAGAGAATATGCTACTATGATGAAAATACTGCATAAGCTACTGGGTGTAGGCAATGTTGGCTGTGTAATAAAGGTGAGTGAGAATTATGAAGAAAACAAGAAAACAAAAACTTACTGCTAAACAGCAATAAAGGATTGAAAAGAAAAAGTATTACCCTCTTTGGGGGGAAAATATGACAAAGGAAGAATCAGTATTTGAAGAAGTGGTTCAGGAAAAGAGAATAAATAAAAAGGCAATTTGAAATAATGAGAGCTGTAAAATAATATGGAGTAAAGCTATATGAGAAAGTAATAGTACAGAAAGCAAACGGAATGGTAAAACCTATGAACCTTAAAAAAACATAAGTGAGGAGGCTAATGATATTAATACAGAAACTTACTATTCAAGAGCTCAGTGACCGACTAAAAAGGTAAAGGAGAGCTGTATACCAGGATTAGATGGTACAGATATCATTTTGTTAGAAAATGAATCCTGGAAAGAGCTGTCCTGTATAATATTGATTTATTCGTTCAACTTTTGACAGAGTTATTTACTTTTATTGTTTCTATGACAGCAGGTAGCAGCTAATCATTGCGAGTGTATTCTCATGAGAGTTAGTGTTTAAAGGAAGTTAAGGGCCCTGGAAGCATGGCAATTTCAAAATATTATGCTCTAAGGTATTATAACTTGATACACATATATATATATATATATATATATATATATATATATATATATATATATGTATTTAAGAAATTCAGGTGTTACTCTATGTATGATGATGTTATATCAATTGGAACCTGTGCAGCATATAATAATGTGGTGTTAGAAGACTTGCGCATGCCTTAAAGTTTGCACTAAGTAGATGTCATCTAACATGTATAATATATCTGAATGTATGCTGCTACATATTCAAGTATTTTAAGGTTTTTGTTGTGTTGCATCTTCAGAACTTCAGAAAGGCTTCCATAGAGTGTAATGTTTTTTAATAATTGTGATTTTGATGCCTAAAGTTTCATGTCAAATAATAGCACTTGTAAGCTTGAAGTGATGGCTTTAACGCACTCAGCTTTCTTTAATAAGATTAATTAACAGTAATTGGCTGCAGGATGTGATTGGATATGATGTATTTTAAAAGGAGAGCTGTTTGATAGTATTTTCTTTATGTCTGATGAAGAGTAGTAGCACTATGCAAAAGCGCTTACATTTATTATTTTATTTGTTTCAATAATTTTTTTTGTTTTTATGCATGCTCGCCCTCTGTCTCTCTGAATTTGTCGGAATATTTCTGTGGCATGAGGCTTGGACTTTATCTGGTGCAGTAGTTTTGTTTTTGCTGTTTATTACATAGGAGGAATGTTTACATTTTTGAGAAGTACAGAGAAGGAAATATTACAGACTGTGTTTATGACATTTGGGGATTAAGACTTAATTATATATCACTTCTCTCTTAATAGGGTTAAGTGTAGAAGGGTAGTGATAAATCCAGGGGCTCAATTCCAAAGACTTGCTCTCAGTGTAAGTGACCCGAACACCCACTCTCTGTGTAAGTGACCACTTACACTGACAGCAGGTGTTCTGGAATCTGGACCCCATAGCAGCTTGTTTACAGATAAGCCTTACATAAAAGTAAGTCACTTAAAAACATTAGCTCTTTCCTCACTGTAGTGCAATCTCGGAGTTTGTATACATAATTAGCAGGGAATGTGGGGGGCGCAGCCCCTCATAAGAGTGGAATTTGATGAACAGCATTTACAGTGAAATGGCATTCGAAGTGAGTTTTCAATGGTTTTATATAGACCCAAATTAAGAAGGTTAAACACAGAGATCTATTGGAATATCAAAAAATGAATTCTATGAGAGTACATCGCTGAATCTCTTGGTTGACATTCATAAAAATTGACCTCAAAGATCAAAATCCAATCCAAAAAAAAAAAAGCCAATGAACAAATGTTTAACCCCCTTCTGTGCCCCTACATCCTCTACTACTTAAATATACCAACTCAGAGATAGCACAACAGTCAGGAAGGGCAAATTCCCACTAACCACTGTATTGCAATCCCCCTAAAGTAAATGTCATTTTTCCATACAATCCAATTTTGATACAAAACAGCAACTAACAGTGTTTGATATGCTGAACATTTGACTAAAGAGAAGAAACCCACCAAAAAGATATATGAATGGAAAATTAATATGTAGTAGTAAGTCAAGACAGAAAAACATATTATGAAATAATGAGAAAATATTATTGTGTAGCTCCATGGATGCTCTACCAGTAGAAACACAGCCAGTCATTAAAAGGGAGGGAAAGATATTATAAAGTCATGCATAAAACACTGTTGTCATAAGGGTTTAAAGAAGAAATGATAGAACTTATTCTTTTACAATGTTACAGGGTTAAGTTAAAAAGAACAGAAAGATTGCAAATATTAAGACAAATGGAATCAATAAATATGAATAACATTCTATGTGAATTTTATCAAGGGAAAATGTAGAAGGAAGTGGTAGATTAGGTAAAAGTTTTATTTACAGTACTTGTAAATATTTGAGAAGAAAGAACCAAAGAAGTGTTATTTAATAAAAAATGGGAAGAAGTTGAAATGATCAAGAATAAGATTTTGTCCAAGGCAAAAATTGTGTGTGTGTGTGTGTGTGTGTGTGTGTGTGTGTGTGTGTGTGTGTGTGTGTGTGTGTGTGTGTGTGTGTGTGTGTGTGTGTGTGTGTGTGGTGTGTTAATTTGGTATTTTGTTAAATGATTATGATGTGGTACTTGAATGAACAGTTATGTAATGAATATTACTTTTTAAGCTGTGTTGCAGGTTGTTTTTTAAAGAAACGCATTTAGTCTTTTCAGTAAGTGTAGTGGGATTTTTAGCACCCAGCAGATATATCACCAACTCAGGCAGATGGGGCCGCTGTTTAAACAACTCATTTGAAGGATGCTGCACGGTAGTTTCAGTAATAGAAAATTAATCCAATCGCCTAGGTGGGAATAGAACTCACAGCCTTCTGCTTTCCCAGTTCCAAAGCAGACAGAGTGCTACTTTTTGTGCCACCAAGACTAAAAATAACAGTATTACATGAAAACACTCTCCAGTCACTTTCTCCTTTTCCAATTATTCTTCCATTTCATCAAGCATGCAGAGTTACCTGGATTTGCACCCCTGCATATTCAGTTTTTCTTAATTTACAAAATGAGTATACTGTCAATTATTTTAACTTGACCACTGCTTCTTTAGCAAAAGTCAGCACTGCCTCTGCAAAAATACATTCAATACAGGTGAGAAGGTCAACCTATTTATTTCTAATTGTTGTGTAACCTGTGTCTCTTTTACTTCTTAATAGCATCCACTAACTGCAATTTATATAGAAAAGTTATATCTAAGTAATCATAATCCTTGTGTACCATCTAACCCACTACAGTAAATGTTTTCCCTGGCTGCTATACTTGCATTCACACCTGCACCTTCTCATCAATCATCACAAAAAGCAGCAACGCTACTCCTAAGTTTATCACATGACCTTGTTAATATAGTAAATGGCAACCCAAAACATGTCATTTCCCAGAGGTTATTTTAAGAAGCCTGTTAAATGAAGTGAGATCGTAGTCTTGACAAACTCTAGTCCCTCTTCTCTTTTAAACATTCCAATTAATCCTTTTTCTATGAGCCATTTAATTCTTCCATTATGTTTCACACTTCAACCACCTATTGCTTATTCTGCACAACAACAACCTGTTACTGATGAAGAAACTCAAATATCATTAATTCCAAGTACATGTGATGATATTTATATCCAAAAAGTACTGACACAGGCCACAAGCCAGACTTCAGCACAGCTCTTAATTCTCACCAATGATCAAGGTTTTCTGTAGGGTTTCCAATTTTCTGCCAGCAATTGAACCTCAAGCCCTTCACATTTCATAATTTTACTCATTCACACCGAATAACCGTATTTAATCACAAAAGAACTATCTTTAATATACACAGCAAACAGGGGAGAGACAACCATTCCAACACGAGACTTTCTCCTGATAACTGGTACTTTAGAGGTTCTTCTTCCTAATTTCAGTAACACAAAGTGTGTCCAATTGTTCAGAGTCCCAAATGCATGTGAAAAATCCCTGTACTCCACAATGCTGACCGTTTCCTTCTCTAAGACTGCCCTGGTCTGCTGATAAGCTTTGCTTCCTTCTGTTCTTGCTTCATTTTAAGTCTTTTCCTCATCTTGTTCCTACACCTCTCATCCTATTGTGGGTCTTCCTCTTTTCACTGACTGTCTCATTTATGGTAGGGGCAAAAGCTGTTGGGTGGTGCAGGGTGACTTTACATTCAGAAATATTTTGGCATCAGCAAACTGAGTGTTTCTCTTTTTTATATATAACTATTCTTATGTAATACTTCCTACTTTTGCCAAACAATGTATTCTCTAAGAGAAAAAAAGATGCCTTGTACAGCTGCTGTCAAGATGCAACTAATGTGGTAATGGAGAAGGCTGTATTTTCTGCTGCCCTTCTAAACTGTAATCTTTAGCCTCCTAATTACCAGTATAACTCTGTTCATTTAAAAAACTCAAAAATGCTCAAGGGCAGGCACTGGTTATTCTATTGATAGCTTTTTATCACTAGTAGGTGTTGGGAATGCCAAACGATTAGCATTCACCTAAGCTGACGTCAAAAACTGCAATACAATTCAATCATCTTTAACACAAACACATACACAGCATCATATGAAGTGAAATTATCTATTTCACAGAACACTCACCTAACGTGTTTGCCTTCTCTGGTACTCACTCTGCCTCATCCCTTTAATAACAAGCAGGGTTCCAATGAGTATTCCAAGTACTCCTACTGCTAGTCCTAAAGCGCAAACAACCGTCTCTGTTGTCTCAGTCTCTGGTGAAGGTATTTCACCCTCTAGGGAGGAAAAAAAAAAGATTACAGAGATAAACATAAAATGTGAATTCTGTTCAACAATATATTTTAATCCAAATGGTAATTACTATGAAATGCAAATGGGTGAAGCAATTTCATTGACACACCAAGACTATATTAGAAATGTATATATTGAAGTTCTTTAGTACATAAAATACCATAAATAAATAAATAAATAAATAAATAAATAAATGTATTCTTACTTAATGAAATGTCTTATCTTCCTGCCCATTTAAACAGTCATATTCCATTAAAATATCCACAAATGCAACTGACAGACTGATTTTTAGTCATCTTATATAGTTCTGTAGAGAAAGTCTGCATTTAAAATAAGACTATGCTTACAGTTTTACTGGGTGTGAATCATAGTTATAACAGATTGTTTTTCAGAACGCATCTATACAGGAAAACAGTTCAGATAAATAAACATGTTAATATTATTTAGACGTTTTATACTTACTACAACTTCTGTTACACATCTAGAATGCAAATAATATGAAACAGACTGCATTAAGTCAATGATGCTCAAAGTGTTAAATGTCACCTTTTTCTACACCCTCTAAAATTACTAAACTGTGCAAATATACAACAGTATTGTACTTGCAGTGATAAAGTACAGTTTTGTACCTACCATAAATGTAGATGTTCGAGTGTATACACTGCTGCAGTCATTACACTTGGGTTATCTGCCGTCAGGCGGTCCCGCAGTCGGCCAGAGTTCCAAAGTCTTGGTCCGGCGTAGGTTGTCATCACTTCTTCCCTGACATCAGAGCTCGGCCATTTTCTTCAGTTTTTCTTGCCCCAGATGTCAGGTGCCCCCAAATAGGAAGGCAATACATATTGCTAATAACACATGCATAAAAATATGAAACAAAACCTTAGCTACAAGCAAATACATCACATAGGTTGAGAAAGATAGAAAGGTATATATATATATATATATATATATATATATATAAGTCCCAGCTAATAAAGAGGGGTTGGAGGGTGGGTAACCTGGACTGCAGCAGTGTATACACTCGAACATCTACATTTATGGTAGGTACAAAACTGTACTATGTTCATCGTGTTACACTGCTGCAGTCATTACACTTGGGTTGAATCCCAAAGCTGAGGTAGGGTGGCTGGGTCTATATAGGATTAGGAGCGGCTATGAGCCCCTGTAGAACTGCAGTGGCAAAGCCAGCTCTGGATTTGGAGTATGCAGGTAAGTGGTAAAGCTTGGTAAAGGTGTGCACTGAGCTCCAAGTTGCAGCTTCCAAAATATCCTTTGTTGGTACTCCTCTAAGAAAGGCTGCTGAAGTGGCTGTTGCCCTGGTAGAATGAGGCCTAATGTTACTAGGCACAGTTTTTCCATGTTGTGTGTAGCAGAAACGGATACAATGTCCTATCCACTTTGAAATGGTCTGTTTTGAAATAGCCTTTTCCTGTGATCCAGCAGCATATGATACAAACAGTTGCTCAGTTTTTCTGAAAGCCTTTGTTTTGTCCAAGTAGTAACGTAACTGTCTGTGGATGTAAGAAGTCTCTCCCCTATATTCTGGGGATTTGGATAAAAAGTGGGCAAGTGAATAGTTTGGTTAAGAGCCACACTAGATACCACCTTTGGCATAAAGGTAGGGTTTGTTCTTAAGGAAACCCTGTCTTGATGGAAAATGATGAAAGGTTCCACTGCCATTAATGCTTGTAACTCAGAGACTCTCCGTGCTGAAGTTATTGCCAGCAGAAAAGCAGTCTTCCATGACAAAAATTTTAAATCTGCTGAAATGGCTGGCTCAAAAGGTGGTAGAGTAAGTTTTTCCAAAACAAAGTTGAGGTCCCAAGTTGCTGTTGGTGCTCTCCGGGGTGGTCTTATGTTTTTAGCCCCTCTGAGGTATTGTCTTAGTAAAGGATGTGAAAAAATAGGAGGATCCGTGTTGTAATGAGCTAAAATAGCTGAAGCGTGGATCTTAACAGATGAGAAGGAAAGGCCTTTGTCCAGCATCTCAGTTAAGTATTGTAATATCTGAGGAATATTTGGGACAAGAGGGTTTAGGCCTTGCACCTGGTTCCAGGCACAGAATCTTTTCCATTTTTCTGAATATGATTTCCTGGTGCTGGGCCTCCTGGCTTCCAAAATTACATCCATAACAGCTTTAGAGAATGCTGTTGACTGTTTGGTTAAGTAATCTGCCACACAGCCAGATTTAAGGTTTTGAGCTGGCTGTGTAGGATCTGATTGTTTTGCTGAGTCAGATGAGGTATTTGAGGTAAAATCCATGCTGGGCCTTGAGCCATGTTCTTTAATATTGGGTACCAGTGCTGTCGTGGCCAGTCCGGAGCAATGAGGATCATTTGTGGCCTCTCTAGTCTGGCTTTCAGTAGTACCTTTGCTAGGAGAGGCAGTGGTGGAAAGGCATAAACTTTTAGTGCTTTCCAACTGAATGATAGGGAGTCCACTTTCCATGCTTATGTGTGGTATGTCCTTGTACAAAACGTCTGTAATTGGTAGTTCAGAGGGGAGGCAAAAAGTTCTATATCTGGGCTCCCCCATTTCTGAGTTATCATGAATACTTGTGGATTTAGTTTCCACTCGTGAGGATCCATCATATTTCTGCTTAAGTCGTCTGCCAGTGTATTTTTCTTTCCTGGCAGGAATTGTGCTTGCAGTTGAACTTGATAGGTCAGTGCTGTATTCCACAAAGTCATTGCTTGTCTGCATAGGGGGTAGGAATGTGTGTCCCCTTGCTTGTTTATGTACCACATCACTGTGGTGTTGTCCGTCTTAAGTAGCAATTGTCCTGGCTGTAGAAGGTCCTTGAAAGCTGTCACGGCATTTTGTGCAGCCAGCATCTCTTTTTGACTGATGTGTAGATGCATTTGGTCTGTGTTCAACTTGCCCTGAATACATTGTCCTGCCATGTGTGCTCCCCAGGCGTAATCCGATGCATCTGTTGTTATTGTCTGCCTGGCTGTGGGTAAAGTAAAAGAGCTATCCCTTGTTGTGGTGACATGCCTGTGCCCACCATTGAAACTCCTGTTGAAGGCAGGGAATGCGTGGTATTATTGTTTCCAAACTGTGACTGTGCTGAGTCCATATGCTTTTCAGATACCATTGTAACTTCCTCATATGCAGTCTGGCATATGGAATTAGTAGCATGCAAGATGCCATGGAATCCCAAGGCCTGCAGAATTTTTCTTGCAGGGAGTTGGGTTTTTGTTGCCATCATTTGAACGTATTGAGTCAGTTGTCCTTGTCCTTGTTTGTCTGGCATGAGATAAGCCATCTGGGCCGTTGTATTTAAGCTGGCACCCAGGAATATTATCTCTTGTGAGGGCACTAGTTTTGACTTCTTTTCGTTTATGTGTACCCTGGGCAACTTAACAATCTTTTTACAAATGCCAGATGCTTTAGAAGAATGTCCTTGCTTTCTGCTTGAATGAGGCAGTCGTCCAAATATGGGTATATTTGAATTCCCCTTTGTCTGCAAAATGCAATTACTGGTGCCAGGCATTTTGTGAATACCCTGGGCGCAGTAGATAAGCCAAAGGGCAGTGCAAAGAATTGGTAATGCGGTTAACCTGCTAAGACTCTGAAGTATCTTCTGCAATTTTGTCTGATAGGGACATGTAGGTATGCCTCCTTGAGGTCCAACGTGACTAGCCAAGCCTTCTTGCCCAGCATGGGAAAAAGCTGCTGTAGTGTCAACATTTTGAATTTGGGAACTTCCAGATAAGTATTTAGAGTAGAAAGATCCAGAATGGGCCTCCAGGCTTTGTCCTTTCTTGTAACCAGAAAAAGTATTGAGTAAAATCCTTGTCCTTGCTCTTGTGTTGGTACCTCTTGAATAGCTCTCATGTCCATGAGTGCTGTAATTTGTTTTTCAGCCTCTGCCCATTGATTTGGTGGCAGATTTGGCATTCCTCTTAGCCTTGGTAAAGTGTGGAAATGGATCCTGTAACCTTGAGATACAACATTTAGAACCCATTTATCTTGGGTGATCACATGCCAATTGTGTCCAAAAAGTTTTAGTTTTCCTCCCAAGGGAGCTGCCAAGAGAGAGAGGCTTGGCAACTGGAGTTGGAAGTCATTGGGATTGTTTTCTGAAAGATTGTGGCCTGTCTTCGCTTCCTTTCTGGGTTGAAGCACCCCATTGGCGGGGCTTGTAAGAACCTTGTGCCTGACCTCTGCCCCTTGGGCGCCTGTATCTGCCCCCTTTGAGGTCTGTCTGTAGTTGGAAAGGACCAATTTTTTGTTGGCCAGTTTCTGCTAAAATGAGGGGGCTGAACCTGTAAGAAATTCTTGACCGTTTGCATAGATTTTGTCTTATCTTCCATTTTCTTTAATACTTCTTCTGCTTTGACTCCAAATAAAACATCCTGCTATAAAGGTGCATCCAATAATTTTGCTTTAACATGATCAGGTAAACTTTGTTCTTTTAACCAAGCATGCCTACGGATGACAGACCCTGTAACTGCTGCTCTACAATAGGCTTCTAAAGAATCAAATCCACATTGAAAAGTATGTTTGCCCACTTGTTCTGCTGCATGCAATAAATCCTGCATTTCCTTATAATCAGGTATCTCTGAATTTGGAAGCATTTTTTATTTTAACTGAGACATCAAGTATTGCTGATATTTCAGCATGTGAAATTGGCAATTTAAGGCCCTCATTGCTAGAGTGGCAGAAGTGTATATTTTCTTTCCCCATATGTCTAATGCTCTGGAATCCCTTTCAGAGGGAACTGGATTTTTAGCTGTAGAGGCCTTAACCCCCTTGGGACCATGGGAAATGGTTTCTGGGTCAGCAACAGGGCTTTTGTATAGAAATTTGTGAGAGTCAGGGACTCTGTAGTATCTGTCTGGTTTGGCTGGGACTGGAGGTAAAGAATCAGGATTTAAACTAGATTCTGAATAAACATCATCCACAATGTCTAGAACTGGTGGAATTGCAAGGGGTCTGTGTTGTGGCAGTAAAAGGAACTCTCGGAGCCTTTTCTTGGAATCCAAGTAATCCTGGCCCTCCCAATGAAAATGTTCTCTCATAGTATGTAAGGTTTCCCCAAAAGAGTAGTCCTCTGGAGGAGAGGCTGAAGGAATTGATTCTTCAGCATCAGAAACCTCATATGGGGGAAAAGAGTATTCCTGTTCTGCTGAGGAGTCCGAAGAAAAGGAGACCTGGTCAGATGAGTCAAAATCTTCATCCTGCCTAGGCCTTTTATCAGGAGGAGGATGGGAGCCCCTGATCAGAGTAATTAAGTCTTCAGCCATTTTGAGCATCTGTTTCTTAGGCATGGGGGCCTGTCCTGGTGAATGCTGTACAGGTTTCTTTACTTTTAATGGAGTTTTAGACTTAGCACAAGATTTAATAGTTAGTGTAGTCTGTTTGAATACACCTTCTGTAGCTGAGGGCTGTTCAAGTGCTCCGGCTCCCTCTGCAGGTATAGTCTCGGTAGGGCCTAAAGGTAAAGTATCCTGAGGCCCAGGCATCTCCGCGTGGTAGTCGGAGGCAGCCTATGTGTCTAAAGTGGCAGTCATCAGGGGCTGCACAGGCGCCTCTCTGAAAACCGGAGAACCGGCGACTGGCCTAGCAGAGGCCTTGTTGTCAGGTCTGGGTCTCGGTTGCCTGTCCTTATCTTTGTGCTTCTTATGAATTCCGGTCATCGGTTGCTCCGACAGCATGGTGTAATTAAATTTTCTACCAAAGTAATGTCGGGCAAAATCAAACCAACGTTTAATAGTGCATTTGTTAAACCTAGCACAAAACCGACAACCAGTGATGTGGTCTGGGCCTAGGCATGGAATACAGTAAGAGTGAAAATCCTTATTAGGTATTTGCTCCCCACAAGAAATACAATTATTAACTTTTACTGACATCGGTCTGAGGCAAGAAAAAGTTTCCCCAATGGGGTACTTAGCTTTATAGAAGACTTCGGTCTGAAATTCGGATTGAAAATCTCAGGAGTCGGCTGACCGGCACTTGCGAACTGCTTCTGCTTCGGGCACCGCGCAGCAAGAAAGACTGAAGAAAATGGCGTCAGCTGCATCTTATATACCCCTGGCGCTCTGACGTCAGGGAAGAAGCGACGACAACCGACGCCGGACCAAGACTTTGGAACTCTGGCCGACTGCGGGACCGCCTGACGGCAGATAACCCAAGTGTAATGACTGCAGCAGTGTAACACGATGAACATCTAGCTGTATGACAAAGTAAACACAAATTAACATCCATGTACCACAAAACTGTACTTTATCTGAAGTCCATTGCTGGGATTCTTAAACAGTGAGAACACTGTCCCCAGAACAGATATATATATATATATATATATATATATAGAGAGAGAGAGAGATACGCTGAACCCTGAAAGGACAAATGCTAGGAACCGATAAATTAATGGAGTTAAAGGCACACAGTGGCTACTGCAGCAGTGATCATTCAAACATCTACTGTTATGGTATGTTTACTTACATACATGTACTATTTTCTTTATACTCATCACTGTAGCCTAAGCTATATGGGTAGGTAACCTCAGCTTATAGATTTTGGGAGATGGAAGGGGAAGGGTCTAGGAGCCCCTAAAGAGTGTCCTTGCAAAGTCTGATCTAGAACTAGAGAAGGAATCAAGCTTGTAATGATTTGTAAATGTATGTACAGTTGATCAAGTTGCTGCTTCTAGAATAATTCTGGAATCCAACCGTATCCAAAAAGCCATAGATGAAGCCAAGGCCTTGGTAGAATGGGCCTTGACCCTGCCTAGATTAGTTTTGCTGTGGTGAGTATAACAAAAGGTTTTTACCAGGTTTAAGTCTGAGACACCCATTTACAGTCTGCTTTGATACAAAGTATAAAAAAGACCCACCAGAAATTTGGACTTGTCTTTTGTAAACAAAAAATTCTGTCACCCTCCCCCAAACACTCACTCACTCAGGCCCTACTCCTACCCTGCCTTCTTTATACTGCCTCTGTCCTTACTCATGTTCAAACATCTCTTATCACTAAACTAGAGCAAGCGTATAACAAAATTGCCAAATTTGCAGCCAGCGTTCCTTACAAATCTCACCACTGTCTTGCTCTTAAGTCACTCCAATGGCCAGAATTCTCCAAACAGCTACTTACACCCCAGCTACATATTGCACACTCTATCCTATATGAACCCTCATTCTGTCCCTCCATCTCCAATTTAGTCTCCTTCTATAACCCCCTAGTCACCTCCATACTGCCAGTAAACACCTCCTTCAGTTATACAAACCCAACAAAAACATTGGTAAGATCCTTTACAAATACTCTGTAGCCCATGCTTGGAACTCACTCCCTCTCAACATAAGAAGCATTCAGCATAAATACCTGTTTAAGAAAGAACTTAAACTTTTTCTCCTGAAGACTTGGTCATGCCCTTGTCAAACCCCCACTTGAAGTAGTCTCCTCTCTTCTCATCGTATCTGCTTTTCCCTATCAACTATTTTTCCTCCTTGTATTTGCCGTAGCAAACTGTATTCATACTGTACTCCTTAGTGTAATATTCTCTAAACCTTTTAATTGTTATGTGACCTATGCTATATACTGTTCTCAAATTTTGGAAATTGTAGTTTACTGCTATTTTACCTATGCATTGTACTGCTGTGCACAAATTTTTGACTTGTACTATATTTCTGTGACCCTACTTTAATAGTTTGTAAATATCATAATTAATTGTATTAGTTTTAGAGTTTTTCTCCTCGGGTCTCCACTGAAAATGGGCCCCTGGCTCAGCTGGACTAACCCAGTTAACAAATGTCAATAAATAAATTGAGACCATACATACCAAATCACATTCTTCTTCATTTTCTTCCAATAAATCAAGATGGTTCTCCTTTCCTTCCATAACCTTAAATACTCTTCACCTGGGATACCACAATTCATACATCCATATTTTCATCTGTTTCTCACCGAACACATATTTTAATGTAATACCTGCTTCATGCGGTGGTGGTGCTGCGGTAGCGTTGTCACCTCACAGTAAGACAATGTCCTGTTCGATTCTCAGTTCAAGCGTCTTCTGTGTGAAGACATGCATGAATGGGCGTACCTTCGTTGAAGGTTGTGCGTCAGGGCTGGCAACTCGGCACGTAAAAATCTACTGCCAATCATTAGCAGACCGGAGTTCCGCTGTGGCGACCCCTAACCGGGAAAAGCCAAAAGACACAACAACCTGCTTCATCACATATGGATCTTTCTTTACTCTAAAATAGGACAAAAAAGCTACTCTACTTTTCACTTCAGTATGTCAGATTCTATACTAAACTTCCACTGAACTTCTTTTCACAGTGTAAGACTCCATTTGTAGTAAATAAAATATTTTCACTTGAACATCATCACAATAAGGAGTCCAGGCACCCAATCCACCTTACTCCTTTTACAATAATATATCCCATGATACTCTGAGGCTTGCTAACATCTCAAAATCTATCATCACGTTTTTTATACCTTTCAAAAATTAGGTGAAACACCTTCTGGAGAAGCAGTCAGCAGAAAAAAATGTAGCGTCTAAAATCTTTGATCAAGGTCCAACCATACAATTCTCAGTTTGCTAAAATCAATTTTCAATATTGTTATTTTATCTCCTACACATTACACAGAATGTTGTGCAGACTTTCCTAACCCAATATCTTTATATTAAGTAATTACAATAAAATACTCAATTTATGACAACTTTTAGTTGGATCACAATTAACAGCTATTACAAGTGTCTTATTCTTGTTAATTTTATACTTGGAAAAATGGCCCAAAATTCTCCAAATGGACAAAAAGAATATATACATGCTTTTTATATTTATTAAAGTATTTAAGAACATCATCAGCAAATACAGATGCCTTCACCTCCTCACCTGCTATTTGATAACCTCTCAAGTTAAACTTTTTATCAGGACTAGCATTAATCAAATTAAGTAAAGAATCAGTGACAATGGAAAGTCTTGAAGGATGTTCTGTAACAACTTACATAGTAAGGAATGCCCTACAATCATCCTAAAATGCACTACAGAGGTAGAACAAGCTGACATGAAAAACGGACATAAGTAAACATGCAAGTTGTTGCTAATCCAAAAGCTAGCAATACTTCTGTTAAATAGCAACCACTCAACTCTTTCATAAGCCTTTTCTGCATCTACACTACTATATATTTTTTCAGGCTTCCTTGTGTAGCTTTCAGTAAGATACCCATTATCAGAATGCTTGCTGTCATAAATTTGCTAACCCCAGTGAGTAACATTGATCAATTACATTCAATTCCAGTATACATTTATTTAAATGTGCTGCAGCAATACTCACAAGTGACTTAGAACCATGATTAAGGATTAACATTGCTCTGTAAGAAGAAAAACTATGATCATTTTCTTCCTTTGTCAATCCCATTATTGCTTTCAAGACAAGTGTACAACATTGAGTATGATAAGCTCCAGAAGTTTTTTGTTTGTCTTTTCGGCTTTTCCCGGTTAGGGGTCGCCACAGCAGAACTCCAGTCCGCTAATGATTGGCAGTAGATTTTTATGGTGCCGAGTTGCCAGCCCAATGACCAACCTTCCGCGAAGGCACACCCATTTATGCATGTATTTTGGAGGCCACTTGAACGTGGGGAGGACATGCAGACTCCACACAGAAGGCGCACCAGCCGTGAATCGAACAGGAGAACCTCTTGCTGTGAGGCAACAATGCTACCGCTGTACCACCATGGCTTACATTTACCAAATGCAGAATTACTTCAACCTTACTTAATCTTCAAAGTTGTATGCAAAGACAATCGATTACTGGATTATTAACCAATTACTGACATTTCATCACCTGTCAAATTTCGTCCTTCATTACAGGGGGCATCAAGCAAGGCATTTGCTTGCTCTGCAATCATCTTCTGCAACTTGGCTGCTACTAAATAATCCTAAAAATCTGTCTTGTGCCCCTTACTAAGTTTCAGTAGGCTCAAATTAGTTTTTTTGGGTTTCTAATACCATGATGGTAATGGCCCCCATTCCTAAGTCAAAGTTCATGATTAAGTTCATGACGTTAGTACTGACTGTTTCAATCTCTGATGTTAGCCAAAAGTGGTGTTTGCAGCATTTGCGATATGCCCAGCATTGACTCCTTCTGCAATTCATATAGAGTTACATGGAGTGGTAGCAATATAAGCATGACTTTTCTTAATTTCTCTGTATAAAGTCCCTGATTGAACTCAAAACATCTTCACAATAAATAACTAGTCCCTGCCGAAAGCCTCAATCTTGTTATAATCTTTCATGTCCCCAATGCCCTTTGAAATTTTGGGACAGTTTTATAAAGTAAGTCAACTGCTTTTGGCTGTCCAGCTCAAAATAATTAATTATAAACTTAGACTTCTCAATTATGTGCAACTCAAAGACTGTACATTTTATACTGAAAATTATTTTACTACTTTAATTATTTTTCTATTTTTATATTCTATGTCTTTGCAGATTATTGAGGAGCATTTCTCCCTGGGTCTCCATTGAAAAAGGGCAATAGCTCAACTGGACTAACCTAGTCAACGAATGTCAAATAAATAAATCAATACATACATTAGAATCTTTCAGTGATTCCTAAAAAAGTCATTAATTCCTACAAAGAATACCGTCTCACCTTTTCTGTGTCACTCTTAGTAGTGCTGCCAGTATTAAACTTATTCTTTAAAAAAATTTCTATTGATTCCTTTAATCTCTATGTTCTACTTTTGAAGATGCATAGACAATTGCTTTATTTTTCACTTCACATCCTGCTTTATCTTTCCTCACCCCTAAGTTACACCAATTTGTTCAACACTTTTCTGGTAAACCTGCCAGCAAGTGTTTACACAATTTCTCAAAGGTTTATTTTTAAATGATAAATTGGAAACCTTCACAAAAATTGAAGGTAAATGGCATTCTAAGAGAGCATGATCGAAAATAACAGTAACATGTGCTATGAATCCCACAATTAAATAAGCATGCCTACAGATACACATACAGTGCATGTATTAAAGAATCTTAATAGTTCTTGGAATAATACATAAATTTCAAAGTCCCATCCCTGACTATAGCAGTGTGAATCAATCTCACAGTCTTAGTATAAACGTATAACTAAGGTGAGACAAGCCAGCATGGACATAATGTGTTAAGGGACATGACTGTCAGAAGACTATTGGTCTTTAGTGAAATACCAGCATTTTGCATTTGTTCTGAAGTGCTTAAGCACTCCGTATGTGTCAGGCATAAACTGTAGCAGCTGTTTGTTGAGGGGGTCGCCAGATTAAGGGACAACCCCAGATGGCAGAATAGTTGGTTACACCTCTGGTATATTATGCACATTTCTTCCAGTCTTAGAACCCTGTCTATCAGAGGATTACCTCTCAAGTATTTGCTGTCTATCACTATATTCCAGTCTCTCAAGCAGAGCACTTGTCTCTCTTGGAATATAGCCAGTACTTTCACCGTCTCTCTAAATTCTCACAGCACAGTACTTGAGGAGAAATCTACACAAAAAAGGTGATTTTTATTCTTCCCGTAAGACCCTTCAATCCCACACATTCCTCAACCATGCAGGTACACATATTCACAGTAAGAAAGCTAACACCCTTTCTTCTTGCCCCAGGAGGAGGGGGGACAGAATACAGCTCTTGACTATATTCCTTTAATTAATATGTTATGTTCTTGTTCTCGTAGCCCCAAAGCCATAATCAAAGGGCATAACTGATTAGATGATAATGTTGCTCACAGGACCTTGGAGGTGCACATGCACAGGTGCACAAATGCTTATGGTCGCAAAGTGGTTTAACAACTGCTGCCATAACATTCTGACAGCTTTGGCTTATGTAAAGAACAGCAGTTACATTATGTCTTACATATAACATGAACTGCATTGTTGGATTCTACATTTTATTTGTAATTACAGTAAGTACACAGCCCATATAACATCTATGATGACTCACTCTAGTCACAGACGCTATCAGTTTAAAAAAAAATCACAATAACAAAGTAAGAAAAAATAATGACATATTATGTCAGAAAGAAAGAATGCATTAGTGCATTTCCAGAATACATGCAAGATCCATAATGCCCAACACTTTTCACAGACACATTTGCTTTATAAAAGAAGAAGAAAGCTAACGAGTTACAATGTCAAGAAGAAAGCGTGCAGTTCTTTCTGAAAGTTATTAGAAATAGCAGTAATTACACTGTTCTTAAAAAGATCTCTGATGCCATCCACCTACAGAATCTCTTTAACCTTCACATCTTAAAAGCTTTAATAATTTACACCAAAGTTATTTAGTACTGAGAACCATTACATGCCTACTCAACTTACTGGAATTTTTTGAAAAGGCCACCAAAGCAATGGATGAAAGTAAAATGGTACACACCACATACCACAATCTGGCCAAAGCTTTTGATACAATCCCCTCTCACACTAGTAGAAAAGCTAAATAAACTGGGAATAAACCTTATGTCACCATCAGGATTGCCAACTGGCTCACAGATAGGAAATCAAAATAAGGGAAGTTACCTCCACAAAGAAACCAGTCACTGGTGGACTTCCCCATGGTTCTATGCTGGGACCTCTCCCGTTTGACATCTAATTCTCTGAATGCCAAAGGACTCTGGCTGACTAGGTTTGCAGGCAGGAGTAGTCACTGAATCCCCCAAATCCCAAAAGACAGCCATTTTGAAGGAAGATTTGTCCCAAATACATAACTGGTGCCAAAAACATGGACAAACTAAAAGGCAAAAAATGCATTATTGTATCCATTGAGAAGTCATCTATCTGGGGAAACTACTACATTAATAATATGCCGCTAACACCCGACTCAACTGTTTGGGATTTGGGAACTTAAGTGGGCAGTGATCTAACTTTTGACGAACATGTGCCCATTGTCATAAGAAAGTCCTTCTATACTGCATGGCTTATAAGCAAAGGGATTGTGTCTAGATCTAGGGATGTCACTGTAATCCTTTATTCAGATCTCATTAGGCCAATCATTGAGTATAATGCCCCCTTCAGTATGCATCTGTCCAAACACGTTTAACAACTGGAATACCTACAGAGATACCTTACTAAAAGGATACAAGGCCTAAACAACCTGTCCTACATAGGCTGACTTAAAGCCCTGTCATTATAATTGGTATCTACAGACTGCCACGAGGTGACCTGTGCCCGGCATCCAATAAATCCCCCACCCCAATACTGATGGACTTACTGTACATCAGCAAGTCAACTGCCAAGAGAAATACTTGGTCTAAGGATCTAAACCTTTTCTGCAACAACAGCAGAACAGCTTAGAGGGAAAAGTATTTCATGCAGAGGATACCACAGCTCTGGTCTCCCTATCTAAGTAAAACAAACATACATGTCCATATTCAAGTGAAGCTTGGATCTATGGATGGGAAACAGAGAATTTGCCCCAGGATTGCCCTACCTGTACTACTAATGGACAGAAGCAGCACCTGAATGCTATATTCCATGCATGGATCCCCTCAAATATTCAGTGGCACAATCCCAGTTATTCTTACTATGAGTAATATATTATTACTGACCATGAGATGGGCAAGGCCAATCTACCACCAAATAGGATAGGTTAATTCAAGCAGCAACAGGAAATTGGCTAAGCTTAAAAATGGCCCACGAGAACAGTTAGCTTACTACTTACTTATGAAGCTATTTAAAGTAATGAAGTATTATGCTAAAGAAAAAAAACATTATTATACTTCTGTAGGTTGGGTTGTAAAATGTAATTACACTGACCATAATACTTTATTTATACACACAAAAATTGGCTCCCTATTGAAATGCCTGTACTCAAAATGCCAAATGCCAACATGCCAAAAAAATCTCGAAGATCACTCTTTCTGTAAACTTATATATACCAACTCCAAAATCACCTTACCTCAAAAAAAAAGGGAATATTCTGAGAAATGTCATCTAGGACTTAGTGTATATATATATATATATATATATATATATATATATATATATATATGTACGTCTGTTCTTCAGGTCATTGGTTTCCACATAAATCACTAAGTCAGGAAAAAAAAGAATGCCACACAGATTAATGGGATGTATGCCAGTGTACATACCATGACACTCACACCGCAGTCCCTCAGCCCTAACAAACAAATATAGCCTTTCTTTCCTGAAACTGACAATCAGACCCCCTTACTCATACCAACTGGTCCATTAGAATCATTGGGGGGAGTCTTTTTCATCTGAAACACTCCCAAACATTGAGAAAAAAATGGCTTTTGTTTCTGCTACTCAGTAAGCAATACAGCTGGTAGCGCCACAAAAAAAAAAAATTTGAGTCAATTGAGAATCTGATTTAAGAAAACTCAAGAGATTCACTCCTTTAATCATTCCTGACAGGAACTAGTTACTGACACCTGATGCTCTCTCATTACAACTTCAGCAGTTTACAAAGTAATACTTTCAAAAGTGTGTTAAGTAAAGAGATCTGTTAACTGCAAACAATTCAACTGCTGTCTGCTCAGAATACATATTAACAGGCCATATCTGGGTTCACCATAGCAATCCTACAATGAAGTATCAGCTGGGAGGAGTACAAATGATGTCATCAGAGTTGGAAAATTAAAGTACAGTTTTGTACCTACCATAAATGTAGATGTTCGACTGTTCACCCTGCTGCAGTCATCACACTTGGGTTATCCTGTCGTCAGGCGGTCCCGCAGTCGGCCTGAGTTCCAAAGTCTTGGTCTGGCATCGGTTGCTGTCGCTTCTTCCCTGACGTCAGTGCGCCAGGGGTATATAAGAGGCATCCAATGCCATTTTCTTCAGTTTTTTCTTGCCCCAGATGTCAGGTGCCAATTAGGAATGTGAAGAACAAACAAACAAAACATACCTCCAGCTATAAGCAAATACACAACAAAGGTTGTATCAGATATAAAAGCATAGAAAGGGTTCAGCTAGATCAGAGGGGATGTAGGGAGGGTAACCTGGACTGCAGCAGGGTGAACACTCGAACATCTACATTTATGGTAGGTACAAAACTGTACTATGTTCATCGTGTTACCCTGCTGCAGTCATCACACTTGGGTTGAATCCCAAAGCTAAGGATGGGTGGTGGAGTCAGGGTTTGAAGAAGCTAGTAGGCCCTGCAAAACTGCAGTGGCAAAGCCAGCTCTAGTCTTAGAGTATAGTGGTAAGTGATAGTGTTTGGTGAAGGTGTGTACTGAACTCCAAGTTGCAGCTTCCAGAATATCCTTGGTTGGTACCCCCCTGAGGAAGGCTGTAGATGTAGCTGCTACCCTGGTGGAGTGGGGCCTAATGCTAGCAGGGACTGGTTTTCCATGATGAGTGTAGCAGAAACGTATGCAATGTCCTATCCATTTTGAAATGGTCTATTTTGAGACAGCTTTTCCTTGCTGTGCTGTAGCATAGGATACAAAGAGCTGGTCAGATTTTCTGAAAGCCTTAGTTTTATCCAAGTAGTAGCATAGTTGCCTGTGAATGTCCAAGGAGTGCAGGAGTCTTTCCCCTTTGTTCTGGGGATTTGGGAAAAAGGTGGGTAAATGGATGGTTTGATTTAGGGCCACACTGGATACCACCTTTGGCATAAAGGAAGGGTTAGTTCGTAGAGCGACTATGTCCTGATGAAAAATGAGGAAAGGCTCCACTGCCATTAGTGCCTGTAGCTCTGAGACTCTTCTGGCTGAAGTTATTGCTAGCAGCAGGGCAGTTTTCCACGATAGAAACTTTAAATCAGCTGAGAAAGCTGGTTCAAAAGGCGGTAGCGTAAGCTTTTCCAGAACAAAGTTGAGGTCCCAAGTTGGTGTTGGTGCTCTTCTGGGCGGCCTTATGTTCTTGGCCCCCCTGAGGTACTGTCTTAGGAGTGGATGTGAAAATAAGGGAGGATCCATGTTGTAGTGAGCTGAAATCGCTGAGGCATGGATTTTTATAGATGAAAAGGAAAGTCCTTTGTGTAACATCTCAGTTAAATATTGTAAAATCTGAGGGATGTCCGGCTCAAGGGGAGTTTGGCCTTTAGCTTGGTTCCAGGCGCAAAATCTTTTCCATTTGTCTGAGTAGGCTTTCCTAGTGCTGGGCTTTTTGGCCTCCAGAATGACATCCATAACATCTTTTGATAGAGGATTTGGCTGGTTGTTTAGGTGATTTGCCAAGCAGCCAGATTTAAAGTCTTGAGCTGGCTGTGAAGGACCTGACTGTCTTGCTGTGTGAGCAGATGAGGAATTTGTGGTAAAATCCATGGTGGGCCCTGGGCCATGTTCCTTAGTAGTGGGTACCAGTGCTGGCGTGGCCAGTCTGGAGCAATGAATATCATTTGTGGCCTCTCTATTCTGACTTTCAGCAGCACCTTTGTTAGAAGAGGCAGTGGAGGAAAGGCATATACTGTCAACATTTTCCAATTGAATGTGAGGGCGTCCACTTTCCAAGCTTGTGGGTGGAATGTCCTTGTGCAGAATTTTCGTAGTTGGTAGTTTTGGGGGCTGGCAAACAGATCTATGTCTGGACGTCCCCATTTTTGAGTTATCATTGCAAATACTTGTGGATCCAGTTTCCACTCGTGGGGATCCATGATGTTCCTGCTTAGAGCGTCTGCCAATGTGTTTTTCTTTCCTGGCAGGAATTGTGCTTGTAATCGAACTTGGTAAGTCAATGCTGTGTTCCACAAGGTCATTGCTTGCCTGCATAGAGGGTAGGAGTGTGTACTCCTTTGCTTGTTTATGTATCACATTACTGTGGTATTGTCTGTCCTTATTATTAGTTGTCCTGAGTGTAAGAGGTCCTTGAAAGCTGTCAGGGCATTCTGTACAGCTAGCATTTCTATTTGATTGATGTGCAGATGTCTTTGATCTGTGGTCCATTTGCCTTGAATGCACTGTCCTGCCATGTGTGCTCCCCAGGCATAATCCGATGCATCTGATGTCATAGTTTGCCTGGCTGGTGGTAAGGTAAAAGGCTGACCCTTGTTGAGGTGACATGCCTGTGCCCACCATAGAAACTCCTGTTGGAGGCAGGGAATGAGAGGTATCATTGTTTCCAAGCTGTGGCTGTGTTGAGTCCATACGCTTTTCAGGTACCATTGTAATTTCCTCATATGCAGTTTTGCAAATGGTATTAGTAGAATGCAGGATGCCATGAATCCCAAGGCCTGCAGAATTTTTCTTGCAGGGAGTTGGGTCTTTGTTGCCATTATTCTGAAGTATTGAGTTAGTTGTAGTTGCTTGTCTGGCATGAGGTAAGCCAGCTGGGCCGTTGTATTCAAGCTGGCACCCAGGAATATTATGTTCTGTGAGGGCACTAGTTTTGATTTCTTTTCGTTTACTGTGTACCCTAGGCAACTTAGAAGGTGTTTTACGAACGCCAGATGTTGTAAGAGAATGTCCTTGTTTTCTGCTTGGATGAGGCAGCCGTCCAGGTATGGGTATATTTGAATTCCTCTTTGTCTGCAGAATGCAATTACTGGTGCCAGGCATTTTGTGAAGACCCTGGGCGCAGTAGATAAGCCAAAGGGCAGTGCAGAGAATTGGTAATGGGATGAACCTGCAATGAAACAGAGGTATCTTCTGCAATTTTGTCTGATAGGGACATGCAGGTATGCCTCCTTGAGGTCCAACGTTACTAGCCAAGCCTTCTTGCCCAACATGGGAAGAAGCTGCTGCAGTGTTAGCATCTTGAATTTGGGTGCTTGCAAGTAGATGTTTAGAATTGAAAGGTCCAGAATGGGTCTCCATGCATTGTCCTTTCTGGGGACTAGAAAGAGCCTTGAGTAAAATCCTTGTCCTTGCTTCTGTGTAGGTACCTGTTGAATGGCTCTCATGTCCATGAGAGCTGTAATTGGTTTTTGTGCCTCTTCCCATTGATTAGGTGGCAGGTTTGGCATTCCTTTTATCATTGGCAAGGTGTGAAAATGGAATCTGTATCCTTGTGAGACAATGTCTAGGACCCATTTGTCCTTTGTGATGATGTGCCAGTTGTCTGCAAAAAGTGCAAATTTTCCTCCCAAGGGAGCTGCCAAGAGAATCTTGCTTGGCAGGCTGAGGGTTACCTCATTGTGTTTGTCTTCTAGTAGTTTGGGGCCTGTCTTCTCCTCCTTTCTGTGTTGCAGTGCCCCATTGGCGAGGTTTGTTAGGGGCTTGTGCTTGACCTCTGCCCCTTGGGCGTCTGTATTTGCCCCTCTGTGGTCTGTCAGAAGTTGGAAAGGACCAATTCTTTGTAGGCCAATTTCTGCTGAATCGAGGGGGTTGTACCTGCAAAAAATCCTTGACCGTCTGCATAGACTTTGCCTTATCCTCCATTTTCTTTAAAACTTCTTCTGCTTTGACACCAAATAAGACATCCTGCTGCAAAAGTGCATCTAATAATTTTGCTTTAACATGATCAGGCAGGGTTTGTTCTTTTAGCCAAGCATGTCTACGTATGACAGACCCAGTAACAGCTGCTCTACAGGAAGTTTCCAATGAATCAAATCCACATTGTAAAGTATGTTTGCCCACCTGCTCAGCTGCATGCAACGGAGCCTGCATTTCCTTGAATTCAGACTGTTGAGAATGTGTGCTCATCTTTTGTTTTAATTGAGACATTAGGAATTGCTGATACTTGAGCATGTGAAATTGACAATTTAGTGCTCTCATAGCTAGAGTAGCAGAAGTGTATACCTTCTTCCCCCACCTGTCTAGTGCACTGGAATCCCTTTCAGAGGGTACAGGATTTTTAGCCATAGAAGCCTTAGCCCCTTTGGGACCCTGGGAAATTGTTTCTGGGTCAGCAACAGGGCTTTTGTAAAGGAATTTGTGAGAGTCAAGTACTCTATGATATCTGTCTGGTTTGGCTGGAACAGGAGGTAGAGAATCTGGATTTAGACTAGATTCTAAGTAAACATCATCCACAATGTCTAAAACTGGAGGAATAGCAAGTGGTCTGGTGCTGGGGAAGTAAAAGAAACTCTTGGAGCCTTTTCTTTGAGTCGGAGTAGTCCTGGCCTTCCCAGTGGAAATGTTCCCTCATGGTATGTAAAGTTTCCCCAAAGGAATAATCTTCAGGGGGAGATGCTGAGGGAATGGAGTCTTCAGCATCAGAGTCTTCAAAAGGGGGAAAGGAGTGATCCTGTTCCTCAGAGGAGTCTGAGGAAATAGAAAGCTGATCAGAGGATGCATAATCTTCCTCTTGTCTTGGCCTTTTGTCTGGAGGGGGTTGGGAACCCCTGATCAGGGTAATCAAATCTTCAGCCATCTTAAGCATTTGTTTCTTAGGCATGGGACCTTGAACAGGAGACTGATGCACAGTCTTTTTAGGTTTTAAAGGAGTTTTAAGCTTAGCATAAGATTTAATGGTGAGGGTAGTCGGTCTGAAGACACCTACTGTAACCGAAGGTGTTTCCACAGTACCGGTTTCTCCTTCTGCAATGGTGTCGGTAGGGCCTAAAGAAAATGGCTGCGTTGGCCTAGTACTCTCAATTTGTGAATCCGAAGCGGTCTGGGGGTCCAATTCTGCGGTCGTCAGGGGCTGCGTAGGTGCCTCACTGAAAACTGGAGAACTGGCAACAGGCCCAGCAGAGGTCTCGGAGTCTGGCTTGGTTCTAGGCTGTCTATCTTTGTCCTTGCATTTTTTATGAACGCCAGTCATCAGTTGTTCTGACGGCATGGTATAGTTAAATTTCCTACCGAAATAGTGACGAGCGAAATCAAAGCGACGATTTATAGTTCGCTTATTGAACCTAGCACAAAACCGACAACCAGTGACGTCGTGGTCTGGGCCTAGGCAAGGTATACAGTAAGAATGGAAGTCCTTATGAGGTATTTGCTTCCCACAAGAAATGCAATTGTTAACTTTTTCTGACATCGGACTGAGGCAAGAAAAGGTTCCCCATTGGTGTACTTAGCTTTATTGAAGACTTCGGACTGAAATTCGATTCGAAAATCTCAGGTGTCGGCCGACCGGCACTTGCCAACTGCTTCTGCTTCGGGCACCGCGCAGCAAAAAAGACGGAGAAAATGGCCTCTTATATACCCCTGGCACACCGACGTCAGGGAAGAAGCGACAGCAACCGACGCCGGACCAAGACTTTGGAACTCAGGCCGACTGCGGGACCGCCTGACGACAGGATAACCCGAGTGTGATGACTGCAGCAAGGTAACACGATGAACATCTGGGCCAATTGATCACAACTGGGCTGAACCACCAACAGCAGAGTGAAAAGCCAGGCATAGCAGCCAATGGGATGTCGAGGCATTTTTTCATTAGACAGGTAGAGTCACAAACAGATAATGTTTCTAGTAGATTAGACTTTGGTCAGGGCATGCTTTGACAACTGTGTGCTGTTCAGGAGGCCAGAAAAAGAGGTACATCAGGTTGCTGCAAGGAGTCCAGAGGAAAGTCACCAGAAGGGTGACTTGAATGGAAGGAAAAGTACAGTTGTGTACACTTACCATAAATGTAGATGTTCAAGTGTATTCACTGTTGCAGTCATCACATTTGGGTTATCTGCTTGCAGTAGTCTTCAGTCAGCCTGATTAACAAAGTCTTGGGTCCTGCATCAGTTGCTGTCTCTTCTTCCATGACATCAGGTCATCGGGGGTATAAAACATGCAGCCAATGCCATTACATCAGTTTTTCTTGCCCCAGATGTCAGGTGCCCCCCTAATGGGAAACAATTAAATATATATAAATATACAAGGATATACCACCAACAAAAAAGCAAATACACCAAAAAGCTTTTAAGCATAGTAAAGGAAAGTAGAGGTATAGCCAAAAGAAGTCAGGGGGCTGGAGGGAGGGTAACCAGGACTGCAACAGTGAATACACTCGAACACCTACATTTATGGTAAGTGTACACAACTGTACTATGTTCTTCGTGTTTCACTGTTGCAGTCATCACATTTGGGTAGATTCAAAAAGCTACGGTTGGTAGGAGGAATTTAGATAGCATTAGGACCAGCTAGAATGCCCTGCAAGACTGCAGTGGCAAAGCCAGCTCTGGATTTAGAGAAAATTGGCAAATGATAATGCTTGATAAAAGTATGTACAGAACTCCAGGTAGCAGCTTCTAGGATGTGCCTGGTAGGGACGCCTCTGAGAAAGGCTGTAGTGGTAAATGCAGCCCTGGCTGAGTGGGGTCTGATCCCCTGTGGGATAGGTTTTCCATGGTGTTTATAGCTGAAATGAATGCAATGGCCTATCCATTTAAAAATGGTTTGCTTTGAAATAGCCTTGCCCTCTGCCCCTGCAGCAAATGCCACCAGCAGTTGTTCAGATTTCCTTTCAGGTTTACTCCTGTCCAAGTAGAATCTAAGTTGTCTGTGCACATCTAAGGAGTGCAGTATCCATTCCCCTTTGTTCTGTGGATTAGGAAAGAAGGTTGGCAAATGAATGGACTGATTAACAGCTACACTGGATACCACCTTGGGCATGAAGGATGGATTAGTTCTGAGGGACACCCTGTCTGCATGAAAGATGATGAAAGGCTCCACTGCCATAAGGGCCTGTAATTCAGATACCCTTCTTGCTGAAGTGATTGCTAAAAGGAAAGCTATTTTCCAAGAAAGAAATTTTAAATCTGCAGTAGCAGCTGGCTTGAAAGGAGGAAGAGGGAGTTTCTCCAAGGCAAAGTTAAGGTCCCAGGCTGGGGTTGGGGCTCTCCTGGGTGGTCTTAAATTTTTGGCCTTTCTGAAGAACTGCTTGAGCAGTGGATGAGAGAAAAGGAGATGGTTTGTGTTATAATGAGCTGAAATGGCTGAGGCATGAATTTTGATGGGAGGAAAAAAGACAGGCTCTTGTGAAGCATTTCAGTTAAGTATTGTAAACTCTGAGGTAAATTGGGAGCTGCTATGCTCATCCCTTGAGATTGGTTCCAGGCACAGAATCTTTTCAATTTTTCAGCATAAGATTTTCTAGTAATAGGCCTTCTTGCCTCTAAAATGATATCCATCACTGGTTTACTGAGGGATGGTAAAGGAGAGACTAGGTAATTAGCCAGGCTGCTAGGTTCAGTGTTTGAAGCGGAGGGTGCAGAAAGTACAGTTTTGTACCTACCATAAATGTAGATGTCCGAGAGGTATGTATCTGCAGTCCTTACAAATGGGTTGTCCTGGCCTCAGGCAGCCCTTGATCGCAGGATTCCAAAGTCTGGGTCTGGCCTCGGCTGGTGTCGCACTTCACCCGACGTCATAGCTGCAGTTCTTCGGGTATAAAGGCATCAGCCGACGCCATTTTCCTCAGTGTTTCTTGCCCCAGATGCCAGATGCCCTCTAGGAAGGCTAAATTTGGATAAATGCAAATGTTTCCAAACAACAGAGAGCAAATAGAAATAAACATGTATATACATATATATACAAACAAATACACCATAATAGATTCCCCCAGCTAGCTACAAGATGGGCAGATACCCTAGGAGTACCACAGTGGGGAAGGAGGGTGGGTAATCCTGACTGCAGATGCATACCTCTCGGACATCTACATTTATGGTAGGTACAAAACTGTACTATGTCCTTCAAGGATGCATCTGCAGTCCTTACAAATGGGTAGAATACCATAGGCAAACTGGGGGAGGAGGACATAACAAGATTATGGTGTAGTTAAGATCCCTTGCAAAACAGCAGTGGCAAAACCTGCTCGGGATCTGGAGTATAAGGGTAGATTATAATGCTTGGCAAATGTATGCACGGAGCTCCAAGTAGCAGCCTCTAAAATGTCTTTTGTAGCCACTCCTCGTAAAAAAGCTGTAGTAGTGGCTGTAGCCCTTGTGGAGTGAGGTCTGATATTCTCTGGAGTTGCCTTTCCATGATAAGAATAACAAAATCTAATGCAATTTCCTATCCATTTTGAGACGGTCTGTTTTGAAATTGCTTTTCCTTCCATGCCTGTGGCATATGCTACCAGAAGCTGGTCAGTTTTTCTATTGTTCTTGGTTCTGTCCAGGTAGTAGCGCAATTGCCTATGCACATCCAAGGTATGCAGCAGTCTTTCTCCCCTGTTCTGTGGGTTGGGGAAGAATGTAGGTAGGTGGATTGCTTGGTTTAAAGATACCCTGGAGACCACCTTTGGCATAAAGGTAGGATTAGTTCTCATGGACACTCTATCCTGATGGAAGATAAGGAAGGGTTGCACTGCCATTAATGCCTGTAATTCAGAAACCCTTCTTGCTGAAGTGATTGCAAGCAGGAAGCAGTTTTCCATGATAAGTACTGTAATTCTGCTGTTGCTGCTTGTTCAAAAGGGGGAAGTGTCAACTTTTCTAGCACAAAGTTCAAGTCCCATGTAGGCAATGGTGGCTTCCTTGGTGGCTTTACATTTTTGATTCCTCTCAGAAACTGCCTGAGTAGAGGATGAGAGAAGACTGGAGGATCCATGTTGTATTCTGCTGAAATAGCTGACACATGAATCTTAATGGAAGAGTAAGACAGGCCATTGTGGAAAAGCTCTGCTAAGTATTCCAGGATGTTAGCTATGTTTACCAGTGCTACATTTTGCCCTTTTTCTGCACTCCAAAGAGATATCTTTTCCATTTAAGCTGAGTAAGTTTTTCTTGTTGAGGGTCTGCGAGCTTCCAAGATAATGTCTTTAACCCTTTGAGATAAATCTGGGTTGTTTTGTCTTATGCAATGCTCCAAGCAGCTAGCTGCAGTGTTTTCAGGTTCGGATGCAGGGTTTTGAAGTTGTTCTGTGTTAGCAGTAAAGGAACCTGGGGTAGAGGCCATGCGAGTTCCCGAGACATACTCCTCAGTAGTGGGTACCAGTGCTGCCTCGGCCAGTCTGGAGCTATCAGGATGATCCTTGGATGGACTTCTTTGATCTTCAATAGCACCTTGTGCATCAAAGGAAGAGGTGGGAAAGCATATGCTGTCAGGTTTTCCCAACTGAAAGATAGGGAGTCCACCTTCCAAGCAAGTGGGTGGTATGTCCTTGTGCAGAATTTTTTCAATTGGTGATTGTGTGGGGATGCGAAAAGGTCTATTTCTGGTAGTCCCCATTTCCTTGTGATGGATTTGAAGATGTCTGGATGCAGCATCCATTCGTGGGCATCCGTGGTAGTCCTGCTTAAGATGTCTGCTAGTATGTTCTCTTTCCCTGGCACAAATATTGCCTTGAGCTGTATGTTGAGGCTTAGGGCCACATTCCAGAGATCCATTGCCATCCGGCATAGAGGATATGAATGTGTGCCTCCTGTTTGTAGAGATACCACATAACTTTGATGTTGTCAGTCTTTATCAGCAATTGTCCCTGTTGCAGATTAGGTCTGAATGCCTGAATTGCCAGTTTTACTGCCAGCATCTCTTTTTGGTTTATGTGTAGGTTTAACTGGTCTTGAGTCCATAAGCCTTGTATGCACTTGTCCAGCATGTGTGCCCCCCAACCAAGGTCTGAGGCGTCTGTGGTGATAGTCTGGCTTGGTTGAGGGCTGTGGAAGGGCAGTCCTTTGTTCAATTGACAGGCCTGAGCCCACCATCGTAATTCTTGCTTCAGGCATGGAATTATTGGAATTTGGGTTTCTAGGCTGTGCTTGTGCTGAGACCATAAATTCCTGAGGTACCATTGCAACTTCCTCATATGCAGTCTGGCATGTGGGATCAAAATTATGCAGGATGCCATGTAACCCAGGGCTTGCAGGACTTTCCTTGCTGTAAGCTGGTTCTCTGTTGTTAATGCCATGAAGTAGAGTGGAAGGTGCTTTTGTTTTTCTGCTGTGAGGGATGCCATTTGATTTGATGTGTCCAGTTCTGCACCCAAGAAAGTTATCCTTTGGGATGGCAACAGCCTTGACTTTTTTATATTGACTGTGCATCCCAAGGCTTGCAGTAGATGAATGACCCTTTTCAAGTCTTTTGTTAATTTGTTTTTGTTGTCCGCTTGTAGCAGGCAGTCGTCCAGGTAAGGGTAAATTTGAATTCCCTGAAGCCTGCAATGAGCAATTACTGATGCCAGGCATTTCGTGAATACTCTGGGCGCAGTAGATAAGCCAAAAGGCAATGCTGAGAATTGATAATGCTTTGATCCTGCAAGAAATCTGAGGTATCTTCTGCAATTTGGTCGTATGGGGACGTGCAGGTATGCCTCCTTGAGATCTAGAGTTACCAGCCAAGACTCCTTGCCCAGCATGGGAAGAAGCTGCTGTAGAGTCAGCATTTTGAATTTTTGGGACAATGAGGTATGTGTTCAGTGCGGACAGGTCTAGAATAGGTCTCCATTGATTTTCCTTCCTTGGCACCAGGAAAAGTCTGGAGTAAAATCCTTGCCCTTGTTCCATAGATGGTACCTTTTCTATAGCTCTCATCCTTTTTAAGTTGTCTATTTGTTCTAGAGCGTTTGCCATTTGATTTGGAGGTAGGTATGGCATTCCTCTCTTCCTTGGTAGAGTATGGAAGTGAAACCTGTAACCTTTGTCTATTGTCTGTAAAATCCATTTGTCTCCTGTAATGCAATGCCAGTTTACTGAAAATAAGGCTAGCTTTCCGCCTAAGGGTGCTTCTAGTTGTTCCCTGGTAGGCGGTTTCAGAGCCAAGTCACTGTGATTGTCCTGTGGAAGTGGTAGTGGCTGGGTCTGCAGCAGTACTTCGCTGGTTGTTAGGCTGCCACTGACGTCCTCTGTAGGCACCTCTGGATTGACCTCTGCCTCTTGTGCACCTATTCCTGCCTCTCTGTGCTCTGTTGGAGTCTGGACAGGACCAATTCTGGGAAGGCCAGTTCCTACTAAACCTTGGAGGCTGGACCTGTAAGAAATCCTTGACTGTCTGGACAGATTTTGCTTTCTCTTCCACCTTCTTAAGCACTTGCTGTGCAGGAGAGCCAAACAAATTGTGTTTATCCATGGGAGCATCTAGGAGCTTTGATTTTACATGGTCTGGTAAGGACTGCTCTTTTAACCATGCATGCCTTCTGATCACTGTACCAGTCATAGCTGATCTGAAGGAGGCCTCCAGTGCATCATAGCCGCATTTTAAGGAATGATTACTGACCTGCTGTATGTTATGTACCATTTCCTGAAGAGACTTTCGGTCTAAAGGTTCAGGTGAGGACAGCTTTTTAGATAACTGATCTAACATAAATTCCTGATACTGAATCATGTGGAATTGACAGTTTAAAGCCCTAGCCGAAAGAGTTGCAGAAGTATAAACTTTTTTACCCCATCTCTCCAAGGCCCTAGATTCCCTTTCAGAGGGGAGTGGGTTTTTGGCAGAAGTAGCTGCTACCGCTTTGGGGCCCTGTGAAACAGTTTCAGGATCTGCAAAAGGGGCCTTATACAAGTGATTATGTGTGTCCGGAACCCTGTAGTATCTGTCGGGCTTAGCAGGCGCCGGAGGGAGTGAATCAGGAGCAGTACAAGTATCATTAAATGCATCATCCACAACTGTAAGTACTGGAGGAATGGCTAAAGGCCTATGATGTGGCAAACGCAAAAAAGTTCTAAGCCTTTTCCTAGAATCTGAGAAATCCTGACCCTGCCATTGAAATTGTTCCCTCATAGCATGCAGGGTTTCCCCAAAGGAAAATTCCTCAGGAGGAGAGGCAGAAGGAATGGAGTCTTCTGCATCAGAGTCCTCATATGGAGAATAAGGGCCCTCAGGAGAGTTTGTATTTTCTGATTCGTCTAAGGAGTAATCAGTGGAAACTGGCTCAGGGGGTTCTGCTCTAGGCCTCTTCTCTGGAGGGGGTTGAGAGGCCCTATCAGGGTGAGACTGGGATCCCCTGATCAAAGAAATGAGATCCTCTGCTAGACTAAGCATTTGTGTACTAGAGCTAGGCCTGTGAGAGGGGGCTTTAGGAGGCACGGCCTTGGAAGATTTAGCTGCTTTAGCCCTGGCAAAAGCCTTAATTGACATGGATGCAGGGGGCCTAGCAGCTCCACGTGCACGAGTAGATACATCTAGGGGAATAATATCTGATAAATCCTGAGAAACTGTAAGAGCAGGAGGGATTTCAGTAGCAGATTCAGCCATGCTGGAAGAGGCTTCGGTAGTAGGAGGCATGCTTTCGGCCGAAGGAAGAACCGCAGACTCGGTTTCAGCCGAAACCGAGACACTCGTGGTTGGCTTAACCGCGGTTTCGGCCGAAACCGCTGACCATGAAAGTGTCGGTCCTTTTCCTACGCTTTTAGCTAAATGAAGTCGGAGTCTCCGGCGGCATGATATAAGCAAAAGCGGGCGAAAAACTCCTCGGCAAACTCCGACCCGACGTCTAAGCGTCCGTCGGTTGAAGGAAGCACAGGCTAAACAAGCTACTACGTCGTGGTCTGGGCCTAAACAAGGTAGGCAGTAAGAGTGGAAGTCTTTATGAGGTATTTGTTTCCCACAAGTTAAACAGTTATTCACTTTTTCTGACATCGGCTGAGGCAAGAAAGAGTCCCCAGCGGGTACTTAGCTTTTAGAAGTCTTGTAGTAGTAATCTCTGGATCTGACCAACGGCACTTGCGAACAGCTTCTGCTTGGGCGCGGCAAGAAAGACTGAGGAAAATGGCGTCAGCTGATGCATTTATACCCGAAGAACTGCAGCTATGACGTCGGGTGAAGTGCGACACCAGCCGAGGCCAGACCCAGACTTTGGAATCCGGCCGACCGAAGGGCTGCCTGAGGCCAGGACAACCCATTTGTAAGGACTGCAGATGCATCCTTGAAGGACATTCTGATTCTCCTGCTGGGACAACAGGGAAGGAGTCTGAGGCAGATGCCATGGGGCCAACCGTGATGCACTGTGCAAGAGGGGGTACCAGTGTTGGTGTGGCCAGTCTGGTGCAATTAAAATCGTCCTTGGTTTGTCCTGTTTGATCTTTAGTAGTACTTTGGAGAGCAGAGGCAGAGGAGGGGAAGGCATAAACTGATAGGTTTTCCAGCTGAAGGACAAAGCGTCCACTTTCCAAGCTTGTTTGTGGGGAGTCCTTGTGCAAAATTTGTCCAGTTGATAGTTCTGGGGGGAGACAAACAGGTCTATATCTGGGCTCCCCCATTTGCTTGTCAACATGTTGAAAATCCTTGGTTTCAGTTTCCACTCGTGTGGGCCTATGAGGTTTCTGCTTAGTCCATCTGCCAGTGTGTTTAATTTCCCTGGCAGGAATTGAGCTTGTAGATGCACAAGGCTGTGTTCCACAGTGCCGTGGCTCGTCTGCAGAGGGGGTAAGAATGTGTATCCCCCTGCTTGTTTATGTACCACATAACAGTGGTGTTGTCCGTCTTTACCATTAGTTGTCTTGGAAGAATGTGGTCATTGAAGGCTGTCAGAGCATTCTGTACAGCTAACATTTCTTTTTGATTGATATGCAGGTACATTTGACTTGGTTCCATTTGCACTGAATGCACTTCCCTGCCAGGTGAGCCCCCCATGCATAGCCTGATGCATCTGTTGTTAGGGTTTGGGTGGCAGGGGGTAGTGTGAATAGTAGTCCTTTGTTTTGGTGGCAGGCCTCTGCCCACCAAAAGAACTCTAGGCATAGGCAAGGTATGACAGGAATCATTGCTTCTAGATCCTGAGAATGTTGACACCATATGTTTTTTAGATACCATTGTAGTTTCCTCATATGCAGTCTTGCATATGGAATTAAAAGAATGCAGGAGGCCATGAACCCCAAGGCTTTCAGTATTTGCCTTGCAGATAGCAGGGTTTTTGTGGTCAGTTGTTTGAACTAGGTTGTCAAATGAATTTGTTTCTCTGGCGTGAGGAAAGCCATCTGGGAAGTTGTATTCAAACTTGCTCCCAGGAATATAACTTGTTGACAGGGTACCAGGTGTGATTTCTTTTCGTTTATGGTGTACCCCAGACAAGTTAGCACCCTTTGTACATAGGCCAGATGATTCAAAAGTATGTCCTGGCTTTCTGCCTGAATTAGACAATCGTCCAGGTATGGGTATATTTGAATATTTCTTTGCCTGCAAAACGCAATAACTGGAGCTAGGCACTTTGTGAATACCCTGGGCACAGTAGATAAGCCAAAGCGCAGTGCAGAGAACTGATAGTACGTGTAGCCTGCTTTGAAGTGTAGGTATCTTCTGCAAGATTCCCTGATTGGGATGTGCAGGTATGCTTCTTTTAAATCTAGTGTTGCCAACCAGGCATCTTTGCCTAGCACAGGAAGCAAATTGGTGAAGAGTCAGCATCTTGAATTTTGGAATCACCAAAAAGGTGTTTAGAGTAGACAGGTCCAGGATAGGATGCCATGAATTGTCTTTTCTGGGTACCAGGAAAAGTCTCGAGTAGAATCTTTGTCCCTTTTCCTCTTCTAGTACCTATTGAATAGCCACCATGCTTAAGAGAGAGAGAGTACTTGCTTTTGGACCTCTGCCCACTGATTTGGGGGTAGATCTGGCCACCCGCTTGGTGTAGGCAACATGTGGAAGTGAAATCTGTATCCCTGGGACACTATATTTAAAACCCTTTGTCCAGGGTAATGAGTTCCCAGTTCTTTGCATGAAGAGCAATCTTTCCCCCCAAGGGGCAGTCAGTTGATAAGTGCTTGGAAGTGTTAAAAAAAACTGAGACAGTTTACCATAGGGGGGAGTTTTATTAATCCCAGATTTGGAAGTGGAGGCCCCCCCCACTGCTTAGTCCTGTGCATACCCAGGGACTGCAACCTGGGAGCTCTGCTGGATCTGGGTTTGGACTGAGAAGGTATGGAAGAGGCAGGAAAGGACCAATTCTTGGAAGGCCAATGCCTACTAAATCTTGGAGGGTGTACTTGTAAAAAATCTTTAACAGTTTGCATAGATTTAGCTTTTTCTTCCATCTTTTTAAGAACTTCTGCCTTGTTGCCAAACAGGTGATCCTGCTTTAAGGGAGCATCCGATAATTTTGCTTTAACATGATCAGGTAGGGATTGCTCCTTAAGCCAAGCATGCCTTCTAAGTACAGACCCAGTTACAGCAGCCCTGCAAGATGCCTCTAGAGAATCAAAACCACATTGCAAAGTATGTTTTCCAACTTGTTCAGCTGAATGCAGTAAATCCTGTAAATCCTTATTTTCGGCACAATCAGGAATCAACATCATTTTCTGTTTAAGCAATCCAATAATATGCTGCTGATACTTTAACATATGAAACTGGCAGTTTAAGGCCCTAATGGCCAGAGTTGCAGAAGTGTATACCTTCTTACCTCATCTATCCAGCGCCCAGGAGTCTCTATCAGAGGGGGTAGGATTTTTGGCAGTAGTAGCTTTAATGCACTTGGGCCCCTGTAAAATGGTCTAAGGATCCACAGTAGGATTTTTTTAAAAGGAACTTGTGAGAGTCAGGGACCCTGTAATATCTATCAGGTTTTCTGGGAGCGGGAGCTAAAGAGTCAGGGGCCAAGCTAGATTCTGCAAATGCATCATCAACTATGTCTAGTACAGGAGGTATGGCTAAAGGACTGTGCTGGGGCAGGAGTAAGAAATCCCTAAGCCTCTTTTTAGAATCAGAGAAATCCTGACTTTCCCAATGAAAATGCTCACTGAGAGTATGCAAGGTTTCACCAAAAGAGAAATCCTTTGGAGGGGAAACAGAGGGAAAAGAGTCCTCAGCATCAGAATCCTCATAGGTAGATAAGGGTAAATACTGGTCATCAGAGGAAACAGAAAATTCAGAATCCAGGTCAGAAGTATCATAAGCAAACTCAGTCCTAGGTCTCAGAGGGGGAAGGCTGGCTTCCCCTGATTAAAGTAATAAGGTCTTCAGCCATTCTTGTCATTTGTTTTTTAGGCATACAGGCCTGGCCATGCGGTCTGGGCATCAGTTTTCTGGGCATGGTTCGAGATGTAGGTCTTGAAGAAGAAGATAGCGTCGGTTTAATACGCAAGGCAGTAGGCCTGAATACACCCTCAGAAGCCGGTGCCTGCACAGTGGCTCCGGACCCATCCAAGGTAGAGACATCCGCAGGTTCCACAGTTGAAGCATCTCGCGGCATACCGGACTCCGAATGGGTCTCAGTAGAGGCCCGCGAATCAGAAGTAGAGGGTATCAGGGGCTGCAAAAGTGCCTCACTGAGTACCGGCGAACTGGCGACTGGCTTAGGAGAAGCATCGTCGGCAGCTTTGGACCTAGGCGGACTGTCTCTGTCTTTATCTTTGCGTTTTTTCGGAATGTCGGTAGTCGGATGACTGACCGAAGACATATCAGGATAACTGAACCTAGCACCAAAATATTTAGAAGTGTAAATATACCGACAATAGATAGTTTGTGGTTTAAATAAGGCATAAAACCGACAGCGAGGTGCGTCGTAGTCAGGGCCTAGGCAAGGAATACATTACGAATGAAAATCTTTATGTGGTATTTGCTTTCCACAAGTAATGCAATAATTTACTTTTACTGACATTGGTTAAGAGCAAGAAAAAGTTTCCCCATCGGGGTACTTAACTTTTAGTTGAAAACTTCGGTTCTGAAACTCGAAAACGAATATTTCAGGAGTCGGCTGACTGGCACTTGCGAACTGCTTATGCTTCGGACACCGCACGGCAGGAAAGACTGATGTACTGGCATCGGCTGCAAGTTTTATACCCCTGACGACCTGACATCAAGGAAGAAGAGACAGCAACCGACGCAGGACCCAAGACGTTATTAATCAGGATGACTGAGGGCTACTGCAAGCAGATAACCCAAATGTGATGACTGCAACAGTGAAACATGAAGAACATCAGATATGAGCAGAGACTAGAATAGTTAAAGCTCTTCTCACTTGAGACCAAAAGAGGGAAGGATGAAGTGATATAGGAGCAAAAGATCATGCCAGATAAAAACAATGGGGCTGTCCAGAAGAGAAGGGGCAGAGTAGTATGGAGGCAGCACTGCCAGTATAGTGCAGAGACCAGCTCCTCCTTGGATTGGTTAAACTAAGTCTTCACTGAGAGGGATGTGGACTCATAATGGGCTACCAGAATGGCTGGTGAAGACAGACTTCACAGAGGCATTCAAAAAACATGGAATGGATGCAGAAGAGGGGAGGTGCTGAATGCATTTAATAGGCAGATGAAATACTTTGTTGCCTCCTTTCACTAAAAGGCAAATGTAAACTTGTGCCATTACAAACACTACTTATTTCAGAAAATGCGGTGATGCAGAGGTCACTTATGAAACTGACCTATATCCACTTAATCTTCCTATTCAAAACTTGGATATGTTCCTGTACAGAAGCAGACTAGTTTCACCTGTTCCTGACTTTCAGCATCCCTGGATCACAGGTGTACTGTGTAGTTTCACTAAGTGCATAGTACTGTGAACCAGGTGTTTAGGTCTCCTTTATAGTTATGATTTCTAGTTTATGACCCTGTTTGACTATGGAAACTTCTTTTTGAATTTATGTTCAGGCAACTGTATATTTGTTGTATAATATCTTGTTTAATTGTTTCTCAATAGTCTAACCACTGTACACGGCATCATTTGTAAAACTCTGATTTTACTCTTTTTATATGTTCTATGCTCTTTGTACAAAATAGCTATTTTATATAATTTTTCATTTATTTATTTTTTATATAATTTTTTAGTATGTATCTGGAGCTTTTTGCCCTGGGCCACTGCTGAAAACAGATACCTTGTGTCCCGTCGGACTAACCCGGTAAACAAATGGAAAATAAATAAATCAATCTTGCCATTGTCATCAAGTCTCAGAGATTCAGCATCTGATAGCAGGATACAAAGTGCTATTAGTTAATATTCTCCTGATGTGCATGTCACTTCAGCAATAAAAATTAATTCAAAATGCATTACAATTTGATATTGCTTAAAATTACAAGAATGCTGAACCATTCTCCTCCACACTAATATTATTTATTTATTTTTAATCACTACCTACCTAGTCCTAAGTGATACACTGGCAAGCTTCAAATCCCCACCAAACCCAGTTAACTCCACTGAATATGAAGAAATGTACACCACTACAATATACCAGCATGGAAACAGTGGCACAGATTCAGCTGTGCCCTGTAGGAACAAGTGAAGGGCAAACCCACATGGTAGAACCAAAATATCAACAAGCTTTGCAGTAAAAGGGGAAAAAAATGATCAAAAGTAAGAACAGCAATTCCCAGAATGCTTTAGCCCTTGTCAGGGAAATAAACAAAACTCAGACGCTTAATAAAATCCACCAAAGCCAAATCTGAGGCTAAAACAGCTACCCAAGCCATACACAATTACAATGCATTTTTCAGTTATGTTTGTAATCTCAAAGCACAATAAAGCAATGTGCTGAGCTGATTATGAATCATGTTACCTACACTAAGGCTGAAGATATAGCGAACCTACTGGCCAATAAATTTAACTCTAACTTTACCACTCTCTCCCCTCTGTCCATCACTCAAAATATACCTGAAACTGGCTTGCCTCCAGCTAGCAAGCAAGACCATGCCCAAAAATGCAATCAAAAGCTAAAAATACTGCATTGATGGGTCCTGACAATAACCCTGGGTGCATAGCACTCAACTTTTGATCTCCAAAATGAGGAACACTAGCCCTCATAATGTGGAACAAATGGGCAAAGTGTGGAATACATACTAACGGCTTCTAACAACTTCAACTAGGAAGGCCATAGGATGGTTAAAATATGCTAGTTTTAACTTATAAAGACGACATTTTAATGTATTAATATGATTCATTTCTGTTTACCATGGATTTTACTTAAAAAAATCCCTGACACTGAATGTGTGCCGTGTCTTTCAATGTGGAACATTGAGGAATTTTGAGGAACATGATCTTTTTAAGACCCCAAATGAGGTACGTTTCTCGTAATGAGGTACACTTGAGAGGTATGCCTGGGTGCATTTTAAATAGCATGAAGCACGACTTAGCCACACCCTTAACACTTTTCAATCTCAGCCTCCATACAGGGTTTGTACCAAGTGCATGCAGAACAGCTGCAGTCATTCCTCTTATTCGGGAAGACCTTCCACATACCCAGGCAATTACATACCCATGTCTGACCAGCCTTGTATGCAAAACCATGGAAAGACTTATTATATAATTAGGGAATCTTCAAATACTGGACCTGTCTCAGTTTAGATATGTCAAGGGCAGGTCATGCTTACTGAATTTGGTAGATTTTTGAAAAATGCCACAAAAGCAATTAGTGAAGGCAATACAATGCACACTGCCAAAGTGTTTGACACAATTCCCCACTCAGGCATAGAAGAAAAGCTAAATAAAATGGGAGTAGACTCTTATGTCACCCACTGGATTGCCAAGTGGCTCACAGATTGGACAAAGATAAAATAGGGGACGTTGCCACCACAAAGAGATGAGTCACCAGTGGAGTGCCCCAGAGTTTTGTGCTGGGACCTCTTCCGTTTGGAATCGACTTTTCTGAAGTAAAAGCCAATACCAAAGAGTTGACCCAGTTGTTTGCGCTTTGGGAACCTATGTGGACAGGACCTAAATTTTGACTAACACATGCGTATTGTTTTAAGAAAGTCCTTCTATACTGCACAGCTTATAAATAAAGGGATTGTATCTAGATCTCTGTATGTTACTGTCCCCCTTTACCTAGCCCTCATTAGACCAGTCATGGCGTATAATGGTCCCTTTGGCATGTATCTGTCCAGATGCACACAATAAATGAAATGCCCAAACGAATACGTTACTAAAAGGATAAAAGGCCTACACATCATAGCTAATATCCTACATGTACAGACTCAAAGCCCTGTGACTGTACTTGGCATCCTACAGACTGCTAAGAGATAACCTGTGTCTGGCATACAAGCCATCCTCTGACCCATTACTGATGGATTTACTGCACATCAGCAAGTCAAATGGCATCAGAAATACTTGGTCTAGGGATTTAAACCTCTTCTGCAACATCAACTGAAAATTTTGTAGGGACAGGTATATCTTGTAGGGGATACCCCTGCCATGGAACAGATTCCTCATCCACACAAAACAAAATTCAGCTCTGTCCATATTCAAGCGTAACTTAGATCTATTGATGGAAGGATGGGAGTAACCAAAGAAAAGAGAAAGAAGAACTGTAAAAATCCACTGCAACTCAACCAACAGCCAGTGTTTCAGTGAATGCCCTGGATTCTGTCTACCAAGATGTTAGAGGAGGACTGTGGAAAACTCAGGACAATTCAGGACAAATGCCACAGTACTGCATGGTTTAAATTATACGATTTCTATAAATAATATTTTTAAATTACATCTTTCAACTATATTTGATTAATTCTTAAGTTAGTGTTTTTTATTCATATATTTATTTATTTTGAATTGACTTGACAGCCGTGGTGGTGCAGCGGTTAGTGTTGTCGCCTTACAGCAAGAGGTTCTCTAGTTTGATTCTCGTCTGGAGCGCCTTCTGTTTGGAGTCTGCATGTTCTCCCTGTGGTCGAGTGAATTTAAAGACATGCAGGTAGGTGCGAGTGTGAATGGGTGTGCCATCTTTGAAGGTTGGATGTCGGGCTGGCAACTCGGCACTGTAAAAATTAACTGCCAATCATTAGCGGACCAGAGTTCCACTGTGGCGGCCCCTAACCGGGAAAAACTGAAATACATATTTACTTTGAATTGACTTACAATGGCAATTTGATTAATTTAATTCATCATTAAACAATCAACTCATTTGGTATGGTAATGAGATTTGTGGGAAAGGTTGGATGAATATTTAAGGGCTTGTGTTTCTATATTGTACTTTAATCTCTGATGATGTCCTGTACACTTTATTGAGGATGAAAGCACTTAGACTGTCTGTAAATAAACATGTTTAGTGTTTTAGAGTGTGGAGTTTTCATTTGGTATTGGTGCACAATTCCATTAACCTATATCCAGGTCCATTCATTGAAACTCTGGTTGATGGTCGAGTTGCAGTGATCTATGGATGGTAAATGCTACTAATGGACAGAGGCCACTCCTAAATACTGTATCACATGTAAGGTTCCCCTCATATTATCCATGGTATGATCCTAGTTAGGGGTAATATATAATTATCAACCACTGGATGGTAAGGCCAATCTGTAACCAAATGGGGGATGTTATTTTGAGCACAAAAAAGGAAACTGGCCCACAAGTGAAGATAACCCAGAACTTACCAATGAACCATCACATATAATATGGCAGGGGGATAAGATAAGGTAATGAAAAGCATGAGATCATTTCGCCTTCCAATTCAAATACCATTCATTCTCATGGGAAGCTGTGGGGAACGTTTTCATAAGTTCATGGGTACTTACTAGGCTAATGATCTGTGAAGATCTAGCTATGCATTACTCAACATTTACCGACGCAGTATTTTGAGTAATTCCCCCCCCCCCCCAGGACTTTGTGTTACCTGTGACAATAGTCCTGGGCCAGACATTTACATGTTTCCCATTTCCATAAGGGACACGAGTGCCAGACCTGGAGTGAACTTTTAGTTTCCCATCCAGTCATCCAGATTATGCTTGAATAGAGTAAGCAACATACTTTATTTAACACGAAAAGGAAGGCAATTCCAGAGAAGTGGTATTCTCTGTAAGACAAATCTATCTTTCAGCTTGTTCTATTTAGGTTACAAATAAAGATTTAGATTTCTTGAGCATGTATTTTGTCATTACCAACTTGCAGTTATACAGTACATTTGAAAGGACAGCATCGGTAGAGGTTCTGTATGGAAGGCAGAAAGCATCCTTCAGCAGTCCGCATGACACTGCCTACAGTGACAGGGTCTTGAGGCAATCTGTGTAACCTTTGTAATTTAGGCCCTTGATTTTTTATTTATTTTTTTTGTGAGAGAGTACTGTGGTCACTCGAGTTGTGTCAAGGGATTGGAGAGATACCGACTAAAGGGGTCACTGTACTCAGTGATAGGCCTACAGTGTGGAATACAATGGAATGATCACATCTATATACAAAGATGCAGTAATCTTATTAATAAGCTGTAAAACAAAAAAGGCTTCCTAACATAAATGGATGTATGATGGTCATATGACAGCTCATTGTATACAAGGAGCCCAAGATCCCATACTACCGGGCCATTTTCAGGGGACTATTGTTTAAGTGGTAGTTGAGGGAGATATCATATTTGCCAAAGGATACAATTATGCATTTCCTGGCATTTAGTTTTAGGCCATGTTTTTGACACCTATTTTTGTCTGTGTGATGCCTTCCTGGAGAATCCTGGTGTCTTTGGGTGAGTTTATGATGCCAATAAGTTTACAGTCATCTGCAAATTTGGTTAGTCGTAAGCCCTTAATATTAGCTTTGACATCTAAGAATACATGCCAAACAGAAGCAGCCAAGAGACAGAACTATGAAGATCATCATTAGTGACAGGTCTTTTGAATGATGTAGATCCACCTACCCTAATTTCCTGAGTTCTATTTGTGATCCAGTTTGCTATCTGAAGTTCCTTGTTATGGTTGCAAGTTGTAGTTCCTGTGGTACAGAATTTGATTCTCTTGGCCTGCATTTGCCTACTGTGCGATGCTGAGCAAGTTACTTAACCAGACATTGCTCCAAGGTCACTCCTGAAAAAGGACTGCGTGTGACCAATGAGCTTACCTGATTAAGAAATTGGACTATTATTATTATCCGAGTTACACAAGGGTATACATTGAGCTGTATAAGTTTGTCAACTATCAAATGCCTTTGCTAGGACCAGATATGCAGTGTGTACAGATTTTCCCTCATCCATAACATTGGCAACCTTCTTGAAGAAACTGACCAGATAAGTAAGCAAGAGCTAACCTTGACAAAGCTGAACTGGCTCAGGCCAAGGGTTTGTAGTTTGCCTATTTTTTTTTTTGCTTAATTCCAGAATGATCCTTTCCATAGCCTTACAGATGAAGCTGGTCAAGGTTATAGCTCTACAGTTGTCTAGGTCAGTTGGCATCCCGCCTTTATGCAAGGGAAAGTACAGTTGTATAAGTTGCACTTACTAACAGCAGATGTTTGAATCCCTCACTACTGCCTGGAATGTATCCTACTCAGGATACAAACTGGCCAACTTTACAAAGCTCTGACTCCCTCCCACACCTACACTCTGACTGGCTCAACCCTTGAAAGGGCATCCAACAGTCAGACTATTGACAATTTCAGAACTTTCTTGCCCATACAGAGAAAAAGAGTTTACTCATCCTGAACCTCTAAAATATATGAATAGTAACAAATGCCTTCATATTCCAGCAAGTACCTGTATGCAGAGGTAGGTTGGGTGTGGCTACTGCAACAGTGAGGAATGTGAACATCTACTGCTATGGTACGTGACCTGACACAACCGTACTATGTTCAGCATTCTCACTACTGCAGTAGCCTCTGGCTACACTGGTCGATTACTAAAGTCTATCCAACTTGGAAGGAGAAGGGATAAGGGTCCAGGATCACCTGCACAATGGTCCTAGCAAAGCCAGTCTATCCAACCTGGAAGGAGAAGGGATAAGGGTCCAGGATCACCTGCACAATGGTCCTAGCAAAGCCAGTCTATCCAACCTGGAAGGAGAAGGGATAAGGGTCCAGAATCACCTGCACAATGGTCCTAGCAAAGCCAGTCCTGGAAATGGGAAAGGAATCCAGTTTGTAATGATTTGTAAAAATGTGTACACAGGACCATTTTGCTGTCTCTTGAATGCTTATAGAGTCCAATCCTTTCCAGTACGCCATTGTAGAAGCCAAGGGTCTAGTAGAATGCACCTTGATAATGCCTGGAATAGATAAGCAATAGCTGAGGACAACCACCCTGGGCTCTGTTTAGACATGTGTTGTCCTTTCATTGTCCTGTCATATGAAATAAACAGCTGATCTGCTTTTCTAAAGGACTTAGTTCTGTCAAGATAATACTTGAGTGGCTTATGCAAATTCAGAGCATGCAAAATCCTTTCTTCCTAGTTCTGAGGATCTGGATAGAAGATAGAAGACTGGGAGATGGATAGCTTGATTCAAAGTAAACTCTGAAAGTACAGTTGTGTACACTTACCATAAATATAGATGTTCGAGTGTATTCACTGTTGCAGTCATTACATTTGGGTAATCTGCTGGCAGGTTGCCCTCAGTCGGCCTGAATAACAAAGTCTTGGGTCCTGCGTCGGTTGCTGTCTCCTCTTCCATGACGTCAGGTTGTCAGGGGTATAAAACATGCAACCGACGCCATTTTATTCAGTTTTTCTTACCCCAGATGTCAGGTGCCCCCCAAATGGGGAGCAGAAATATATATATATATATATATATATATATATATATATATATATATAAATAAACAGCAATATATGTAAATGCAGTTTTAGCAACATAAACTTTACCTTCATCTAAAAGCAAATACACCACAAAGGCTTTAGAATATAGTGAAGGAAAGAGAAGTTATAGAAAAGGGGGATGGCAGGTGGGTAACCCGGACTGCAACAGTGAATACACTTGAACATCTACATTTATGGTAAGTGTACACAACTGTACTATGTTCTTCATGTTTCACTGTTGCAGTCATTACATTTGGGTAGAATCCCAAAGTTATGGATGGAAGGATGGAACTAAATAGCATTAGGAGCGGCTATAAGGCCCTGCAGAACTACAGTGGCAAAGCCTGTCCTGGATTTGGAGAAGAGAGGCAAATGATAAAGCTTTGTGAAGGTATGAACAGAGCTCCAAGTAGCAGCTTTTAGAATGTCTTTGGTTGGAACTCCTCTGAGAAAGGCTGCTGAGGTAGAGGCAGCCCTGGTGGAATGTGACCTGATTCCCTTGGGCACAGGTTTACCATGGTGCAAGTAGCTGAAACGAATGCAGTGGCTTATCCACTTTGAAATAGTCTGCTTTGATATAGCCTTCCCCTCTGATCCTGAAGCAAATGCCACCAGTAGTTGCTCAGACTTTCTTAGAGATTTGGACATGTTTAAGTAGAATCTTAGTTGTCTGTGTACGTCCAATGAATGCAGAATCCACTCCCCCTTGTTCTGCGGATTTGGGTAAAATGTTGGCAGGTGAATTGTTTGGTTAAGCGCCACACTAGATACCACCTTAGGCATAAAGGAAGGATTGGTCCTGAGGGACACCCAGTCCGGGTAACATGTAATAAAAGACTCCACAGCCATGAGAGCCTGTAGTTCTGAAACCCTTCTTGCTGAAGTGATTGCCAAGAGGAAAGCTGTTTTCCAAGATAAAAAATTTATATCTGCAGTATCTACTGGTTTAAAAGGAGGCAGGGTGAGTTTTTCCAGCACAAAATTGAGGTCCCATGCAGGAGTATGTGATCTTCTGGGAGGCCTTACATTTTTGGCCCCTCTAAGATACTGTTTTAGCAGAGGATGAGAAAACAGGGGAGGCTCTGTGTTGTAATGAACAGAGATGGCAGAGGCATGGATTTTTATTGAAGAAAAAGATAGGCCCTTGTCAAGCATCTCAGTCAAGTATTGTAAAATTTGAGGGATATTTGGTTTTGCTGTGTCCGTTCCTTGTGCTTGGTTCTTTGCACAGAATCTCTTCCATTTATCAGCATAAGATTTTCTGGTACTAGGCCTTCTGGCTTCCAAAATGACATCCATCACAGATTTACTGAGAGGTGTTGTTTGAATAATTAAATAATCAGCCATGCTGCAAGGTTCAGAGTTTGGAGCTGAGTGTGCAGAATCTGATTGTTCTGCTGACACAGTAGATGAGGTATTTGAGGGACGTACCAAGGCAGGAGTTGAGACATATTCCTTAGAATTGGGTACCAGTGCTGGCGAGGCCAGTCCATTGCAATTAGGATAATTTTGGCTTTTCCTGTCTGACTTTTAGTAAGACCTTGGAGAGAAGAGGAAGAGGGGGAAAGGCATAGACTGATAGGTTTTTCCAACTGAAGGATAGGGCATCCACTTTCCATGCTTGTCTGTGATAAGTCCTTGTGCAGAATTTGTCCAGTTGATAATTTTGGGGAGAGGCAAATAGATCTATGTCTGGGCTCCCCCATTGCTGTGTTAACATGCTGAAGATTTGTGGATCCAGTTTCCACTTGTGCGGGTCCATAAGTTTTCTGCTTAGGTCATCTGCCAGAGTATTTTGTTTTTCTGGCAGGAATTGAGCTTGAAGATGTACCTGGTAAGTCAAAGCTGTGTTCCACAATGCCATGGCTAGTCTGCAAAAGGGGTAGGAATGTGTACCCCCCCTGCTTGTTTATGTACCACATAACTGTGGCTTGTCCGTCTTTATCAGTAGTTGTCCTGGATGAAGTAAGTCCTTGAAGGCTGTCAGAGCATTCTGAACGGCTAGCATCTCTTTCTGGTTGATATGCAGATGCATTTGTTTTGGGCTCCATATGCCCTGAATGCATCTCCCTGCCAGGTGGGCCCTTTAAGAATAGTCTGATGCATCTGTAGTTAGGGTTTGTGTGGCAGGGGGTAGAGTGAATGACAGTCCCTTGTTTTGGTGACATGTCTCTGCCCACCAAAGAAACTCCTGTTGTAGGCAGGGAATGAGAGGAATCATTGTTTCCAGACTGTGACAATATTGACTCCATAAACTTTTTAGGTACCATTGAAGTTTCCTCATATGCAGTCTTGCATATGGAATTAGTAGAATGCAGGATGCCATGAACCCCAAAGCCTGTAGAATTTGTCTTGCAGATAACTGGGTTTTTGTTGCCATCTGTTTGAAGTATGTTGTCAGTTGCCTTTTTGTCTGGCGTAAGGTAAGCCATCTGGTTAGTTGTATTCAAGCTTGCACCCAGGAATGTAATTATTTGAGAGGATACCAGTTGGGATTTCTTTTTGTTTATTGTGCACCCTAGGCATGTTATTAGCCTTTTTACAAATGTCAGATGTTGAAGAAGAATGTCCTTGTTCTCTGCTTGAATGAGACAGTCATCCAGGAAAGGACAGATTTGTATGCTTCTTTGTCTGCAAAATGTAATTACTGGTGCCAGGCACATTGTAAAGACCCTGGGCGCAGTAGATAAGCCAAAGGGCAGTGTAGAGAATTGGTAATGCGAAAAACCTGCCTTGAAGAGGAGGTATCTTCTGCACGATTCCCTTATTGGGATATGCAGGTATGCCTCTTTTAAGTCTAGAGTCACTAACCAAGTGTTCCTGCCCAACATAGGCAGTAGCTGTTGTAAAGTCAGCATTTTGAATTTTGGAATGTCCAGGGAACATGTTCAAAATTGATAAGTCCAGTATTGGACGCCAGGCATTGTCTTTTCTGGGTAAGAGGAAAAGTCTTGAATAAAAACCTTGTCCTTTTTCCTGTTCTGGTACTGTCTGAATAGCCCCCATATCCATGAGGACGTAACTTGCTTCTGAGCCTCTGCCCATTGATTTTATGGCAGATCTGGCCCACCGTTTGGGATTGACAAAGTATGGAAATGAAATCTGTACCCCTGGGATACTATGTTTAATACCCACTTGTCCTGAGTAATTAACTGACAATTTTGAGCATGAAGTGCTAATTTCCCCCCAAGGGGGACTGCCAAAAGATAAGTGCTTGGTGAAGGTAGAGGGAAGTCATACAACCTGCTTACTGTAGGGTTGTGCTTTGTTTCCTCCAGATTTGGAGGTGGAGGCACCCCATTGCTTTGACCTGTAAGAACCCTGTGATTGGTATCTAGAGCCTTTTGAGCGCCTGGATTTGCTTTGAGAGGCTCTGTTGGACACAGGGAAGAACCAATTTTTAGTAGGCCAGTGCCTACTGAACCTGGGTGGCTACACTTGTAAGAACTATTTTACAGTTTGCATAGATTTAGCTTTGTCTTCCATTTTCTTTAAAACCTCTTCTGCCTTATTACCAAACAGAGTATCATGCTGTAAAGAAGCATCCAACAATTTAGCTTTAACATGATCAGGCAGATTTTGCTCCTTGAGCCAGGCATGCCTTTTAATCACAGATCCAGTAACTGCGGCCCTGCAAGAAGCCTCCAAGGAATCAAAACCACATTGCAAAGTATGCTTTCCAACCTGTTCTGCTGCATGCAATAATTCCTGTAATTCTTTATTTTCCACACAATCAGAAATCAACATCATTCTCTGCTTCAATAAGCCCATAACATGCTGTTGATATTTAAGTATATGAAACTTGCAGTTTAAGGCCCTAATTGTCAAGGTTGCAGACATATAAACCTTCTTTTCCCATCTATCCAGCACCCTGAAATCTCTATCAGAGGGGGTAGGATTTTTGGCTGTAGAGGTCTTTACACCTCTGGGACCCTGTGAGATTGTCTCAGGATCAGCAGCAGGATTTTTGAATATAAATTTGTGGGAGACAGGAACCCTGTAATATCTGTCTGACTTATTAGGATCCAGAGGTAGGGAATCTGGAGCCATGTTTGTGTCTGAAAACACATCAACAATGTCTAATACAGGAGGTATTGCCAAAGTCCTATGCTGAGGGAGAAGAAGGAAATCCCTAAGCCTCTTTTTTGATTCAGAGAAATCCTGACTCTCCCAATGAAAATGTTCCCTTAAAGTATGCAAGGTTTCTCCAAAAGAATAATCCTCAGCAGGAGATGTAGATGGGATGGATTCTTCTGCATCTGAATTCTCATAGGGTGGAATAGAAAATTCCTGATCAGAAGAGGAATCAGAAGAAATGGAAACCTGATCTGAAGATTCATAATTAGTGTCTTGCTTAGGCCTCTTAGCAGGGGGGTTGGTAACCCCTGATCAAGGTAATTAAGTCCTCAGCCATTTTGATCATCTGTCTTTTAGGCATAGGGGCCTGAGCACGTGGCTCATGCGTCGGTTTTTTAGACTTAGAAGATGTTGTTGATCTTGTTTTTGAAGCCGGCGTCAGTTTTATATAAAAATGTTGAGGCCTGAAAACACCCTCAGAAGCCGGTGCCTGCTCAGCAGCTCCGGACCCATCCAAGGGAGAGGCATCCTCGGGTTCAATACTCTGAGAATCTCGCTGCATACCGGACTCCGCATGGGTCTCGGTAGAGGCCTGCGACTCAAAAGTAGTGGGTATCAGGGGCTGCAAAAGCACCTCACTGAGTACCGGCGAACCGGCGACTGGATTAGGAGAAGCTTTGTCGTCGGTTTTGGACCTCGACAGTCTGTCTCTGTCTTTTTCTTTGCGTTTTTTGTGAACTCCGGTAGTCGGATTGCTAACCAACGACATTTCCGGGTAATTAAATCTGGATCCAAAATATTTTGAAGCAAAAATATACCAATGCTTAATAGTGCGTTGGTTAAATCTAGCACAAAACCGACAGCAAGGCACGTTATGATCTGGGCCTAGGCAAGGAATACAGTACAGATGAAAATCCTTATGAGGTATTTGCTTCCCACAAGTAATGCAATTATTAACTTTACTGACATTGGTAAGGAGCAAGAAAAAGTTTCCCCAACGGGGTACTTAGCTTTAGTTGAAGACTTCGGTTCTGAAACTCGAATGCGAAAATTTCAGGAGTTGGCTGACCAGCACTTGCGAACTGCTTCTGCTTCGGGCACCACGCAGCAAGAAAAACTGAATAAAATGGCATCGGTTGCATGTTTTATACCCCTGACAACCTGACGTCATGGAAGAGGAGACAGCAAATGACGCAGGACCCAAGACTTTGTTATTCAGGCCGACTGAGGGCAACCTGCCAGCAGATTACCCAAATGTAATGACTGCAACAGTGAAACATGAAGAACATCCACCTTTGGACATAAATGAGGGATATGTTCTTAATGTGATCTATTCCTCTGGGGCCAGATAGGGTACGCACACCTTAAAAACCTGCAATTCAGATACTCTTCTTGCAGATGTCAAAGCAATAAGGAGTACAGTCTTCCATGTGAAGAACCTTAACTCAGCCTGATGAGCCAGTCCAAAGGGAGAGACAGTTAACTTTTCTAGCACACAGTTATCAGAAGAAGGATCCACCTGTTGTCTAGGTGGCCTAAGAGGCAAAGCTTCCTTCAAAAACTGTTTTACCAATAACAGAGATGAAAGGTGAAGATCTGTGGGCAGACATGCTGAAATGGCTGCTAGATGAACCTTGACAGAAGAACAAGAAAGGCCAAAAAAATGTAACTCACACAAATACTTAAGAACTAGTGGTAGATAATCTATGATAGGGCCCCGGTTAATGGCTAGGCACCAACTAGAAAACCTTTTCCACTTACTTATATCAGATTTCCAAGTAGCAGGCTTTCTTGACTCTTTGTACCTGTTGCACAGCCTCATGAAAGAGGTGCTTAAGAGGTATCGACACTGAATCATCCAGGCGGTTATCTGAAGTTGCTTGAGAGTGGCGAATGTCATACTTGTCTTGAGTGAGTAGGTCCAGTCTGTGAGGAAGCTTGTGGGAATTGCCCTTGGCTGATTCCATAAGAAGAGAGACCTAATGTTGCCTGGGCCCAAAAGGCAGTCATCACAGTGACTTTTGTAGAGTCCTTCTGAATTTTCAGAATTACCCTGGAATTCAGTGGAAAGAGTGGAAACGTGTAAAGGAATATCCCTGAACACAGGAATGAGAATTCATCTGTTTTTGAGGCCTGTCTGTTTGAAGTCCTGGTGCAAAATTTGTTTAGTTATTTGTTTTGAAAGGAAGCAGACAGATATATTAGAGGTGTTCTCCAGAGATAGATCAACTGCTGGAAGACCCTTTCACTCTACTTCCTTTTGTGAGGATCTGTCCTGGTCCTGTTCAGCTTTTTGCTCCTACATTTTGCTTTGATGGATTGTAAAATGCTTGGAAGGTTAAATCTTGCTGAAGAGCTACCTCCTAAGCCATTATAGCTATCCTTTACAGAGGGTAAGACCCCGTGACCTATCTGTTTATATACCTCATCACTGTGGTGTTGTTTCTAATCAACTGCAAATGTCCTTGGGACCACAAATGAAGAGATTTTATGACATGGATGGGGTTTGGTCTGTTTGAAGAGTTCCACAGACTATGCACCTTTACCACCACAGAAACTGCCCCCAAAGAAAAATATGAAGCGTTTGTATTTACAGACTGATTTGAGAGAGGATGAGAATAGGGGAAAACCTGGATTTTAAGCCATGTGCTGTCTCCACCAGTGCAGTTCCTTTTTGACAATGCCCAAAATGGAAATATGAAATTCTACATGATAGGAATTTTGAGTCCATGTTTTTTTTTTTAATTGAATTTTTCCTCATTTGTAACCTGGCAAGAGGAATCATGAGAACATCAGAATCCATAAACCCTAAGACCTTAAGCTATTCTCTTGCTAAAATATGAGACTGATTGGTGAAGCTCAGGAAAGTTTCCAGATAGAAATTTACTGTTTCCTGGGTAAGAAAAACATTTTGCTGACTGAGTCAAAGAAGATTTTTGAAAATTTATCTGGAACATCAGATTAGTAAGGAAGAAGAAACCCATGTTAAGGACTCCTGACATATAAAAAAGACTCTGCAAAGAAAAGCAAGTCATCTACATATGGAAATACATTATCTTTTGCAAAAGGGGAATATTGAGAGACAGTTTCTGCGACAGCTTTAGAGATATAGGTGCAGAAGGAAAGGGGACGTGGAAAGAGAATGTTTTGTTCCTGTTTTTGTTGTCCCCTCCTGCCATCTCCCCTCTTTTTTATTCCCTGTTTGCTAGGAGATGGCAGGGATTCCTTAGTCTACCTTTTAAAAAGAGTAGAACATTTGGGGGATTTATTTATTTATTGCATTTGTTAACTGGGAAAGTCCACTGGGCCTAGAAAGAGCCCATTTTCAGTGGAGGCCCGGGGAGAAAAGCTCCATCATTAATAGATACAAAGTGAAATATTCAAACACAGAACCAAGTATGTCGAGCAGTAAATTCACATTCAAATATTTACAATCAAATGAAAAAAATAAGGTACAGATGGCATACATTCAAATAACGCATAAGTAAAATATATCTGCAGTATAATTAGCAGAGGAGAGGAGACAGAACGGCTGGAGGAGGAAGACTCAAGCTAAGGTGACAGCTAAGGAGTATGAATGGCAGAAGGAGAGATGTTTATAGTTGAATGGTTTAAGTTGAGACATGAAACATTTTAGAAACGTTCACATTATTTGAGGACTTGAGTAGCAGAAGAGCAAAACAAACCCTCCCTATCTAAAGTAGAGTTTAAAATCTTAGATTCTACTTTGTCAGCAAACTTTTGGTTACTCAGCCAGGCAGACCTCCTTAAACTGTAGCATTGGCCCTAGACACAGAATCCGCACAATCATGCACACTCTTCAAAGCATGTTTACATACTTAAGGCAGGTCAGGAATAATAGGATACAGACAGGAGTCACCTTTTGAAGGAAGTGTGACAGACTATTCTCAAACAGTTTACGCAGCTAAGAATAAACTTCTACATATGTGCTTGGTAGTTAAGAATTCTGGACGCTAAAATGGAACAGAAAATTCTCTTACCAAATCTGTCCAATACTTTAACTTCTTTATCCACAGGAGAAGGATCTGTATAGACTGAAAGTCAGCAACAACTTCATGTTATCTGGATTTTATTTTGTTATGTTGGAAGCTTCTGAATCATGATTTTGCCTAAAAAGGCACTATGAGGGTGGATAACGTTCTGGCCAATATACGAAAGCCTTGGGAGAGACAGGTGTAGGCCATTTCTGGCAAAGCAGTTTGGACTGTCTACCATGTCATCCCATGCTAATATGTATTGGACCTCCTTTGAATAACACCAGAGGCTAAGCCAATTGTTGAAGTCAATCATCTTTTGTTCATATTGTGGCATCATACTAAGTGAAGGTAAAATGCTATTCAAGGCTAGCTAGGTTCATACCTACTTCAAACGCATTCTGAGAGACCCATCATGTTATCTTGCAATACAGTCTAGGGAAGCATGTCTCAGATCATTTATTCCCATGTGTACTATGACTGTGTCATATGTGTACTCGTGGTGCAAGGACCTATGTGCATGCATTTTGAGGCAGATCTCGCCCCTGATAAGCAAATGAGCATGACCCTCTCTCCATGCTCAGCCTGATGAGTAGTGCATCGGTGTGTCTCACAATGGAAATCATACAACTAGAATGTGGGGTTGTGTGGAGGTTTGCCATATGTGCTTACCAGTAGAGACACTAAGTTGTAAATATGGATCTTGTAGTAGATGATGCCTGAGTTAATATTTTGTGAGGTTGTTGAGGGTACTTGGGTGCTCCGGTTTCCTCCCACATTCCAAAGACATGCTGTAGGTGGACTGGACACTCTAAATTGGCCCTAGGTGTGAGTGCGTGCATGTGTGTGTGCCTTCTGTGGAAGGTTGGGTGCCGGGCTGGCAGCTCGACACTGTAAAACTCCACTGCCAATCATGAGCGGACAGGTGATCCGCTGTGGCAACCCCTAACCAGGAAAAGCCGAAAGAAGAAGAAGAAAAAGTTGAGGGTACTTACTGTTACAGCTGCATCTGAGAGGACTTTGTGGTTGTGGTAGACTTTTAAGAGTTCCACCATATGTGGGCCTATGTGTTTGGTCTGTAGTGTGTGTGGTAGGTACAGTGTTGTACTGTGTGTTTCATAAAACCTGTTTTTTATTTGCAGTGTCTCCAGTATCACTGTGTAACTACACCTCTTAAGCATTAGGTGATTGTCAGTGAACAAGACACAAGTGCTAAACTGTCTCAGCAAGCCCATTTCGATCAGGCTGGTTACAGCAATAATTAGAAAGTGCTAATCCACGGTTCCAGATATTAATTAACATAGGGTGTAGAGGAAGTGGTACTGATGAGTTTAGAACTGTTTTACTACAGTGTTATTGGAGTAAAAAGAATATGCATGTGAACATATGGAGCAGTGTTCCTCAGTGTGCAAACCAAGGGCTTGTCATGCAACTATGTACTGAATGAATTTCAGAGTTTTTTTTGTATAAGGAAAATTGAGATTCTAACTCCCTGTTTTTAAACAAGGGACTGCTACCTGCCACTGCTCGATAAGCAGCATCACGAGAATGCAATGACTTTATACAAACACAAAAATGTAAAAAAAAAAATCAAAAGTCAAACAGCCCTCTGGCAATCACAAAAGCACAGTTGTGTACACTTACCATAAATGTAGATGTTCGAGTGTATTCACTGTTGCAGTCATTACATTTGGGTAATCCTGCTGGCAGGTTGCCCTCAGTCAGCCTGAATTCCAAAGTCTTGGGTCCTGCGTCGGCTGCTGTCTCCCCTTCCCTGATGTCAGGTCGTCAGGGGTATAAAAGAAGCAGCCAACGCCATTTTCTTCAGTTTTTCTTGCCCCAGATGTCAGGTGCCCCCTGAAAGGGTAGCCAAAATGTATACATATATAAATATATGCACCAAAATAAACTTTACCTTTGTCTACAAGCAAATACACCACATCGGTAGTATAAATCAGAGAAGGAAAGATAAGTTCCAGCAGAGAAAAGGGGGATGGCAGGTGGGTAACCTGGACTGCAACAGTGAATACACTCGAACATCTACATTTATGGTAAGTGTACACAACTGTGCTATGTTCTTCGTGTTTCACTGTTGCAGTCATTATATTTGGGTAGAGTCCCAAAGCTATGGTTGGGAGGCTGGAGCTAAACAGCATCAGGAGCAGCTATGAGGCCCTGCAGAACTGCAATGGCAAAGCCTGCCCTGGATTTAGAGTAGAGTGGTAAATGATAGTGCTTTGTGAAGGTGTGCACTGAACTCCAAGTAGCCGCCTCTAAAATGTCTCTGGTTGGTACTCCCCTGAGAAAGGCTGCTGAAGTGGCTGCAGCTCTGGTGGAATGTGACCTAATGCCCTTATGCACTGGCTTTCCATGGTGTAAATAGCAGAAACGAATGCAGTGTCTTATCCACTTAGAAATAGTCTGCTTTGAGATAGCCTTTCCTTGTGATCCTGCAGCATATGTCACTAGTAATTGTTCTGTCTCTCTGAAAGCTTTGGTTCTGTCTAAGAAGAATCTAAGTTGTCTGTGTACATCCAATGAATGGAGAATTCTCTCCCCCTTGTTCTGTGGATTTGGATATAAAGTTGGCAGATGAATAGTTTGGTTAAGAGCCACACTGGACACCACTTTAGGCATAAATGTTCGTTTTGTCCTCAGAGAGACGCTGTCTGGATGAAAAATGATAAAGGGTTCCACAGCCATGGGCGCCTGTAGCTCTGAAACTCGTCTTGCAGAAGTAATTGTGAGGAGAAGAGCTGTTTTCCAAGATAAGAACTTTATGTCAGCAGTTGCAGCTGGCTCAAAAGGAGGCAGGGTGAGCTTTTCCAAGACATAGCTGGGGTCCCATGCAGGTACTGGTGATCTCCTTGGAGGTCTTAAATTTCTGGTTCCTCAGAGGTACTGCTTTAATAAAGGATGAGAAAAAATTGGTAGCTCTGTGTTGTAATGAGCCGAAATGGCAGAGGCATGAATTTTTATTGATGAAAAAGATAGGCCTTTGCCCAGCATCTCACTTAAGTATTGCAAAATCTGAGGAATATTTGGTACCGCTGTATCAGTTCCTTGTGCCTGGTTCCAGGCACAGAATCTCTTCCATTTTCCAGCATAAGACTTTCTAGTACTAGGCCTCCTGGCTTCCAGAATGACATCCATCACAGCTTTACTGAGAGGTGTTTTTTGTATGACTACATTATCCGCCATGCTGCCAAGTTTAATGTCCTGAGTTGGCTGTGCAGGATCTGATTGTTTTGCTGGGACAGTAGACGAGGTATTTGAGGTAAGCTCCAAGGTGGGCATAGAGACAAATTCCTTAGGATTGGATACCAATACTGGCGTGGCCAGTCTGGGGCAATCACTATTATCTTTGGCTTCTCCTGTCTGACTTTTAAGAGTACCTTGGGGAGGAGAGGCAGTGGAGGGAAGGCATATACTGATAGGTTTTGCCAGCTGAAAGAGAGGGCATCCACTTTCCATGCGTGGTAAGTCCTTGTGCAGAATTTTTTTAGTTGGTAACTGTGAGGGGAGGCAAATAGATGTCCTGGCATCCCCATTTCCTTGTTATCATGCCGAAGACTTGTGGATCCAGCTTCCACTCGTGGGGATCCATGAGGTTTCTGCTTAGTTTGTCTGCCAGAGTATTTTCCTTTCCTGGCAGGAATTGTGCCTGCAGATGTACTTGGTAAGTCAAAGCTGTGTCCCACAATGTCATAGCTAGTCTGCAAAGGGGATAAGAATGCGTGCCCCCCTGTTTGTTTATATACTATATGACCGTGGTGTTGTCTGTCTATCAGTAGTTGTCCTGGATGAAGTAGGTCCTTGAAGGCTGTCAGGGCATTTTGAACAGCTAACATCTCTTTTTGATTGATATGTAGATGCATTTGGTTTGAGGTCCATGTGCCCTGAATGCATCTTCCTGGCATGTGGGCCCCCCAGGCATAATCTGATGCATCCGTTGTTAGTGTCTGCCTGGTTGGAGGTAATGTGAATGGCTGTCCCTTGTTCTGGTGACAAGCCTTTGCCCACCATCGAAACTCCTGTTGCAGGCAGGGAATGAGAGTAATGATTGTTTCCAGGCTGTGGCAATGTTGAGTCCAAACACTTTTTAGATACCACTGAAGTTTCCTCATATGCAGTCTTGCATATCGAATTAGTAGGATGCAGAATGCCATGAAGCCCAAAGCCTGCAGAATTTTTCTTGCAAATAACTGGGCCTTTGTTGCCAACATTTTGAAATAGATAGTCATTTGCCTTTGTTTGTCTGGCGTGAGATAAGCCATCTGGGCAGTTGTATTCAAGCTTGCACCCAGGAATGTTATCTCTTGAGAGAGTACTAGTTTTGATTTATTTTTGTTGACTGTGTACCCTAGGCATGTTAGAATTCTTTTCATAAACGCCAGATGTTGAAGAAGAATGTCCTTGTTCTCTGCTTGGATTAGACAGTCGTCCAAGTAAGGATATATTTGTATTCCTCTTTGTCTGCAGAATGCAATTACTGGTGCCAGACACTTTGTAAAGACTCTGGGCGCAGTAGATAAGCCAAAGGGCAGTCCAGAGAATTGGTAATGCATTGAACTAGCCTTGAATCTGAGGTATCTTCTGCACGATTGTCTGATTGGAATATGCAGGTATGCCTCTTTTGTCTGACTGGAACATGCAGGTATGCCTCTTTTAGGTCTAAAGTCACAAGCCAAGCATTCTTGCCCAGCATGGGCAGAAGCTGCTGCAAAGTCAACATTTTGAATTTTGGAATATCCAGGAATGTGTTCAGAATAGAGAGGTCCAGTATCGGCCTCCAGGCCTTGTCCTTTCTGGAAACTAAGAACAGTCTTGAGTAAAATCCTTGTCCCTGCTCTTGCTCTGGTACTTGCTGAATGGCCCCCATGTCCATGAGGGATGAAACTTGCTTTTGTGCTTCTGTCCATTGATTTTTTTGGCAGGTCTGGCCAGCTGTTTGCCTTTGGCAGAGTATGGAAATGGAATTTGTAGCCTTGTGACACTATGTTTAAAACCCACTTGTCCTGGGTTATAATGTGCCAATTTTGAGCAAAAAGTGCTAATTTTCCCCCTAAGGTTGCTGCCAGAAGATAAGTGCTTAGTGCAGGCAGGGGAACGTCATTGGGACTGCTTTCTGTATGTTTGTGCTTTATCTTCTCCAGCTTTGGAGGTAGAAGCACCCCACTGTTTTGCCCTGTAAGAACCTTGTGTCTGGGATCTGCCGCTAGGGCTTCTGGATCTGCCCCTTTGAGGTCTGTCCGACACTGGAAATGACCAACTTTTTGTAGGCCAGTGTCTACTAAACCTAGGTGGCTGTACTTGTAAAAAATCTTTTAACAGTTTGCATAGATTTAGCTTTGTCTTCCATTTTCTTTATCACCTCTTCTGCCTCAACACCAAACAAAGTATCATGCTGTAAAGGTGCATCTAGTAATTTAACTTTAACATGATCAGGCAGATTTTGTTCCTTTAACCAAGCATGCCTCCTAATTACAGAACCCGTAACTGCTGCCCTGCAGGAGGCCTCCAAAGAATCAAAACCACATTGCAAAGTATGCTTTCCAACTTGTTCAGCTGCATGCAATAAATCCTGCATTTCCTTGTTTTCAGCACATTCAGAATTTAACATCATTTTCTGTTTAAGCAATCCCATGACATGTTGCTGATACTTGAGCATATGAAACTGACAGTTTAAGGCCCATATAGCCAAAGTTGCAGATGTGTAAACCCTTTTTCCCCATCTATCCAGTGTCCTCGAATCTCTGTCAGAGGGGGTTGGGGGTTTTGCAGCCGGGGCCTTAACTCCCTTTGGACCCTGTGAAATAGTTTCTGGGTCAGCAGCAGGGCTTTTAAAAAGAAATTTGTGTGAGTCAGGGACCCTGTAATATCTGTCAGGCTTAACAGGAGCTGGAGGTAAGGGGTCAGGGGGTCAAACTAGACTCCGAAAAGGCATCATCTACAATGTCTAATACTGGAGGAATGGCTAGAGGCCTGTACTGAGGTAGTAAAAGGAAATCCCTGAGCCTCTTTTTAGATTCTGAAAAGTCTTGACTTTCCCAGTGAAAATGCTCCCTCATGGTATGCAAGGTTTCCCCAAAGGAATAATCCTCAGGAGGGGATGCTGAAGGAATAGATTCTTCAGCATCAGAATCCTCATGGGGGGGTAAAGAATATCCCTGATCAGAAGAGGAATCAGAAGAAATAGAAACCTGATCTGAAGATTCATAGTCAGTGTCTTGCCTAGGCCTCTTATCAGGAGGGGGATGGGAACCCCTGATCAAGGTAAACAGGTCTTCGGCCATTTTGATCATCTGTCTTTTGGACATAGAGGCCTGTACACGTGGCTCATGAGTTTGTTTCTTTGCTTTAGAAGATGCTTTAGTCTTTGTCTTTTTAATGTAAAGACGTTGAGGTCTGAATACACCCTCAGAAGCCGGTACCTGCTCAGGGGCTCCGGACCCATCTGAGGGATTAGCAGCCGAGGCTCCAATACCTTGAGTATCCAGAGGCATGGCCGACTCCACGTGGGAGTTGGTAGCGGCCTGCGACTCTAAAGTAGTGGGTGTCAGGGGCTGCGAAAGCGCCTCACTGAGAACCGGCGACTGGCTTAGGAGAAGCTTCGTCGTCGGTTTTGGGCCTCGGCTGTTTTTCTCTATCCTTTTCCTTGTGTTTTTTGTAAACTCCGGTAGTCGGATGGCTATCTGAAGACATTTCTGGATAATAAAACCAGCTACCAAAATACTTTAAAGCAAAATCATACCGACGCTTAATAGTGCATTGGTTAAATCTAGCACAAAACCGACAACCAGTAACGTTGTGATCAGGGCCTAGGCAAGGAATACAGTAGGAATGAAAATCCTTATGAGGTATTTGCTTTCCACAAGTAATATAATTAGTAACCTTTTCTGACATCCGTCTGGAGCAAGAAAAAAGTTTCCCCAACGGGGTACTTAGCTTTATTGAAGACTTCGGTTCTGAAACTCAAACATGAAAATTTCAGGAGTCGGCCGACCAGCACTTGCGAACTACTTCTGCTTCAGGCACCGCGCGGCAGAAAGACTGAAGAAAATGCCGTTGGCTGCTTCTTTTATACCCCTGACGACCTGACGTCAGGGAAGGGGTGACAGCAGCCAACGCAGGAACCAAGACTTTGGAATTCAGGCCGACTGAGGGCAACCTGCCAGCAGGATTACCCAAATGTAATGACTGCAACAGTTAAACATGAAGAACATCAGCATACTTTTAGATTCTTTATGCAATCAGCAGCATGGAAAGGATTCTGCTTCCCTCTACTCCACTAGAGTATTTACCAAAGCTGTCTAACTTCTGATCACAAAAATAAGTCCAAAAGAAAGTGCATTTCCAACAAATAACTCTAGGAATATATAGAATTACTTAATCAAATACTTAAGAAAAATACTTATAGCGTACAGCAGTTAAAATTCACAAGTGCAGATCACAGCAAAATAGCACTTATTACACAAAAGTACTTAAGACCACTTAAAATATCCAGAAACATAGATTGTACAGCAAAAAAGAAAATGTGGCATTGTCTGAGGCTGGAGTTGATCAGAAACATAGTATCTCCAGTGTCATTGTCACCAAGCATTATGAGGATCTGAAGAAATGATCCAAGTGTTATACAAATGTGGCGAATTTATACAAGCAAATAAATGCAAAAACAATCAAACAGCCCTCTGGTCAATCACAAACACACTGTTATGTTCTTTATGCAATCAATGTCATGGAAAGGACTCTATTACCCTATACACCCAATAGTGAGTTTTTACCAAAGCTTTCTAACTCCCCAGTCACTAAAATAAGTCCAATAGGAAAGGCAACTGCCATAAATAGCTATCATTTATACAGAAACATTTAATCAAACACTTTAAAATACAATAATAACACAATGCAGCTTAGAATAGTAAAACTCCACAAGTGCAGATCTCAGTAAAATAACGCTTATGACAACAGAAAGATTATTTTACAGAAATATGGGTGTGTGGTTGGCATAATGGTTAAGGTGCTTACCTTGCAAGCACAAGGTGCAGGGTTTGATTCTCACATGGGGTAGTTGGCTAGGCTTAAAATGACTAAAAGGGCAATTAGCCTAGTAATAATCTATGAACGTATATGCAACTTGCAGACAAGGGAAGAGTGATGCGTCCTAAGATAACTTGGTTTAAAAAAAGCACTTATGACATGATGTGAAAAAGATTGCTTTTTTAAAGGAAATTATCTTGGTACCCGTAGTTCTGTGCTTTATCTATACAGCCAAGATAACTTGATATCCATTGTTAAGAAGTTAACAAATTGCTGGTATCTTATTTCCAAATGACATTACAGAAAGGCTCTTTCTATATCAATATACAGTTAATAACACAAGAAGTCCTATATCTGACAGACAAAATGTTGGCAGTGCTGGATAGTTAATTTTGCAAAATGGTAACACTGATCCAAAGGCACTGTATGCAGTACATAATATGCTAGTGACCTAAAGAAAGCTAAACCTGTCAAATTTTCATCTCTAAAACCTCAATCAGAAGCCATGAGTTTGTGGAGTCCTTGAAAGTGATAATGTGTTGGTCAAGGGCTGAATAAAAAGAGACAGAGGTCCTAGTTTGATGATAACAGACCTAATCTGCTGGCCCACTATTCTATTCTATTTGTGCTCATTTCTGTGGCATATAAGAATAAATCCCTGACTATGATCTAAAAGTGCCAAGTTGGGGGGGGGGAGATTTGCAGTCAGTATTCTCATACAAGTGAAGCTTCCACAGTCTGGTTTCCTGGTTGGCATGGGTTTGACATCCCTAGAACACATGATAGCTCTCTTGGGGGTAGAGAAGAACATAATCATCAGGGGGAACACATTGTACGCCTTGGAATAATACAGCAGCTATGTCAACCACCAGGTAGAGAGTTAGCGGAAAAACATCTCCAGCTTGTGCCCAGGGATGATGTAAGCTGCTGATTGGACAGAGTGCCTGCTGGCTAGGGCTTGATGAGGAGGTTGCCTTCACATTCAGTTATGCTAGATAAGCTAGACTGGCTTGGCTGATGGGACAGGGCACCCAAGCTGTGGTCTGTGCTACATGAAGCCTGACTTAAGACTCACATGGGCAGAGTGAATAATGTTTACTTTTGCAGCATTCAAGCAGATAGGCAGGATGCAGGCAAGAAGCACAAAGCACTCTCATGGCTGTCTGGATGCCAACTCTTTGGGACAGATACTATCTCCATACTGGGGATACCTGGTGCAAGGAAACAAATGGACTCCAGGCCCATAAGAAAATGCCTAATTGCTGGAAGACAAAAAGCAATGTATTTCGGCTTATCCCATTAGGGATTGCCACAGCAGATCATCAGTCTACAGGTTGAAATGGCAAAAAAAACACTTGGAAAAATATTCTGTCACTAATCTCCTGAATAAAGGTAGAACTCCTATCCAAACAGACAGCAGTTGCAAATAATTCAGTGGTTCAGCAGTAATGGACTGCTGATACATTCAGCGACTTAGCCTGCTTTTCACTGAGTAATTTTTGCCATGGCCTATTAGATCAAAACCAATTTATCAGAGACTACTGGACTGAACAGGCAGGTTGCTACCAACCTATATAACCTATTCCAAGGTTTGGTAACCTTAGAGTTAGCTATATTAGTTGGCGTTGGAAAAGAGGCACAGCAATGAGCCATGGGCAGCACAGCTACCTCATATGTATAGACAAGTTGCCTGTTTAGTCTTTTGGACACAGCCAGATCAGTTTCAAGCAAATGGCAGTGGTCAAGCCATTTAAGGGATACACACAAAGATGCATAATGCTATTACATTGTGCTAAATAGGTGGAGTCTTAGCACAATATGGCTGTGATGCTAACTTAGTATGCATGAGCTCAGGCATAGTGCCATTATGCTATGGAAAGGGCTGCAAAATAATACACTGTGGCTGCAAAAATGGCAATAGTTGCTCAGCAGGACTGGCCATGCTATGGGTGGTCACATGCTCCATGGGAAAGACTCAAGAAGGTGGTGTACTATACAGTGTGCGTGTTCACTTGCCCGACCTCTCATAGGTGCAATATGGACACTGACATCACACCATAAAATGCCAGGACAGCAAATTCTCAAGTCATTTCATCATGTAGTTGGGAAGGAAATGGGGAGATAGTGAAGTCAGAAACAGGGAAGAGCAACCAGAGGAACAGAGAGAAAGCCAATGTGAAGGGAACATTTTTGGTGAAAGATGGGCATAATTCTTGTGTGACAGGTGTCCTTTTTTATTTGTTATAAAAATAGCAGATGAGAAAAGTAGCAAGATGCAATGGTGGGAAGGATGGAGGGTGCAGGGATAGAAACTGAGGTAAACAAATATACAACATACACAAAGACTGACAGGAGAAGAACTGACACAACAGGGAATCTATAGTGGAGACAGAGAGAGAGAGAGACAGACAGTGGGTGGGGAACTGATAAGGAGGACTGGAAAAGAGGAGATGGGGAATGACACAACAAAAGCGACAGGGAGGGGTACAGAAGGCCCATCTAACCCATAGGAGAACCCAGCCAGATGTTAAGCCGCCTCATGGCTGACAGCATTTGCAGGCATCACCTGTAGTGACCAGATTGAGTCATACAGCCATCCAGGCCACTCTATCAACCACATAAGCGGATGCTAAAGGGTGACAATGTTGGAACCCAGCTGCCAGTCCACCTTCATCCTTTTTCATACTTGCAAGGAGGACCCCAATAGATCACTCATAGAGGAGGAGCCTTTGCCCCCCTCCTCCTGAGAGATATCCAAAAAGGTCACTAGTGAAACTTCCAGGTTATCTTCCATAGGATGATCTTTGTCAACTTGCAAAGAGGCACTCCTGAGAACTGCTAATGACCCAGCTGCATGCACAGTGGTACAGAGCCCAGTGGCCACTGTCTCATCTCAGCCTACACCACACTTGACCCTGTAGAAAGAGAAAACAACATACACAAAGCAATATAACTGATTTGTATGTGTTTATGGCAATTTGCCAAACTGGTACAGTACTGAAAACTGTAAAATACACATATCCAGCTGCCTGAAAAGTTTGTAATGTGTTCCTAGACAGACCAGCCAATTGGCTTCAGTACCTTCAGCCACTGTAGAACATACTAAATTAACGGAAAAAATAATATAACCGATCAGTACTTGTAACAACTTGCTGATTTGGTACAGTACAGTACAGTACAACCATATACTACACATTATCTGGAGAGTCTGTACTGTGCTCCTAAACAGACCAGCCAATTGGATTTGATTTCCTTAGCAACTGTACAAAAGTACATAGTTAGTTATTAAGCATCCAGTCCTAGAGACCATTAAAGAGGTGAGCCCAAATTCCAAATTGCCCCAAAGCACGGCATACTTAAGTGACTTGCTCATGGTCACTTGGTAAGCAAATGACAGTGGAAAGATTTGAACTGTGTATCCATAGCATAGGAAGCAGCTCATTACTAAGTCAGAGTTTTAGTCCTCTGCACTAACTGCTGACATACCCATGGCAACAGAAAGCAATTATAAAAACAGGTGACTAGTGAACCAAACAAGTGATAAACCAAGTACAGAATGCTTACAATAAAAAGATGCCCCTCAGCCTGTTTCTCTCTGGTGGAGCAGGTCTCAGATGCCTCCAAAGGTCACTGTACCTCTGTCTCCACTGCATGCCATAGCAGGCCCTGACAAGCTTTTGTGTGGCATCAGTTCTACAGAAGGGGTAATTACACTGCCCCAGAAGGTACTCCTTATATGCACTGTGAGACAGGTGAAAAAAGATTGTTGTTTCCTGGCTGCTTCATAAGTTCATGAGGTTACTAGGCTAATAGCCCTAGAGCCTTTACAAGCCTAGCAATATTTAGCCCGTGCTGCCCCAACTGTCGGTGGTTAGGTGAGTGAAGTTTGCAGAGATAAGGGTTTATTTATTATTTATTTATTTGCAGTTGTTTAACCAGGATAGTCCATTGGGCCAAAAGAACCCGTTTTCAATGGAGTCCTGGGGAGAAAAGCTCCACATAAAGATTATACAGAGATTATGTTCTACATACAGATTATACAAAGATTATGTTCCACACATAGTTTACATGAGGATTCTAAAGAAAAACATTCTATAATTTCTGGTTCAACGTTAGAAGTAGTAGTTTTTTTTTAAAAAATTACTAGGTACAAATAAGGAGTTGTATGCTAGAAGCAAGCAGGAATTTGCTAGCTGGGAATTGAGACAGAGGAAGGAGGAAAAAGAGTTGGGAGTAGAGAGTAGGTTATTTATGGTAGTTAATACCGACTTCCTCTGCCCAGGAGGGACATGGGCACCACCCTAGGAGTGGATCTGCAGTCAAATCCATTGATTTAGGTTGCATTTGAAGAGGGTCAGGGTGGAGCTCTGTTTCTCATGAATTGAGAGCTTGTTCCAGAGAAGTGGCAAACTCTGGGAGACACATCTATCTCTCCAGCATGACCTGTTTATGTTAGAGCTAGGTTAAGGTCCCTGGAGTGAGTGATCCTCATGCAGTTTGATTTACAAAAGTGTAGTATTTCATTCAGGGCTCCCTGTAAGCCTGGCACAGGTCACTCATTAGCAACCTGTAAGAGACAGAATACAGTGACAGTGCTTTCAGTCTTTCTGAATATGACTTGTTTTGTGTACTCTGTAATTTGTTGGTGAGAAACCTCTGTGGTCCCTCCAATTGCTGCAGGTGTCTGGTGAGGTACATGCAAAAAGGAGCACTGTACTCAATTATTGGTCTGATGAGGGCTGAATGTAATGGAATTATAAATCCTTAGCTCTACATGTGATGTCTTTACTTATAAGATATGCCATACAAAAGGGTTTCTTTACTACTGTGGATACGTGGTGGTCAAAGATCAGACTATCAACCTGAGTACCCAGATAATGTACCACTGTGTCGACACTTGGGGGGGTGTTGTCTAAAATGCAATTAGTAGGGGAAGTCAGCTTTCCCAAAGGGAATAATGCATTTTTTTGCATTTAGCATTAACTTGTGGCTTTGGAACCAATCATTTGTCTTCAGGTGGAAGTTCAGCTGAAACCATCACTTGAAGAAGCACTGTCTACTCTGCAGGTCAGAAAAAGGAGGAAAATAGTAGCCCAGTGAGCACGGCCACACATTCTGAACATCATGTGATACACAATGTCTGGCAACATGCTTGCATGATGCAAACTGTCACCAGTGTGGGCAGGTTGTAGTATGGGTCTCACTATGCACATAACTTCCCAGTTTAAATGCAGGCAGACAAAAGCATGGTAGTGCTCCTATGACTGATAATGCACCTTTTTATAGCTACGATTCAGAAACAATCATGCTGAATCATCTCATTAGCATAATTTCTGGTCTTTGAGGCCTGTTTTAGCACAATGAAAATTTATCACCATAATAAGGGAGACTGGGTTAAAACAATCAACTTAGGAAATGGAAAATAGCGAATATTAGCATGTGCTGCCACACAGGCAAATTGAGAGCAACAAGAAAACTGATAATGGACTTCAAGACTGCAGTGTACACACGTGCAGATAAACAAAAATGACATATACTAAGCATAGGAGTCTGTGGGATAACATAGCAAAAGGCAATTCAAGGGATTGTCATGCAGTGGTAGAGGCTCACTCTGACAGAGAACAGAGTACAAATACAGCAAGCTGCGGTCGTGATGTGGAACCGCCATAACAGAAAATTGACAAGGTCAGAACAGACTGACGCCCTGCTGTTGGGGAGGCTCGCCCTGACAATGAACAAGGAGAGTACAGTTGTGTAAGTAAACTTACCATAACAGCAAATGTTTGAATGATCACTGCTGCAGTAGCCAAAGCTACGTGAGTTATACCCTGCATAAGATGTAACAGCTGACTAGCTTCCGAAGCTGCTTCAGGACAATTTCCATGCACCCAAACTTGCATCAAGCCCATCTGAGCTTTGATGCTAACTGACAGGAGGGTAAGCCCCAAGTAGACATTGCTAGGAAAAAAAAATACAAGTCCACACCCTGACATAAAAAACACACAAAAAAATAAGGATGGAGGGATGGAGCAGCTACTACAGCAGTGATCATTCAACATCCACTGTTATGGCACAACTGTACTATGCTGTTTATATTATTCACTGCTGCAGCAGCACAGCCTTAGCTCTAAGGGTGGAGCACCATAGCTTACAATAACTGAGAGGTGGGAGGGAAGAGTCCAGGAGCCCCTGGAGAATGGTCCTAGCAAAGCCTGTCATAGAGTTGGAAAAATACTCTAGTTTACAATGCTTTATAAAAGCATGCACAGAGGACCAAGCTGCTGATTCTAGAATACTTCTACAGTCCATCCCTTTTCAAAAAGCAATAGATGAAGCCAAGGCCCTGGAAGAATGAGCCTTCACCCTGTTTGCAATAATTCTGTTGTGGTGGGAATAACAGAAGGTAATAACCTGAGACAATTATTTGGAAACGGTCTGTTTTGATGTATGTTGTCCATTCTTTTACCTTCACAAGAAGTAAACAAATGATCGGAAGTTCTGAAAGATTTTGTTCTGTCAAGACATTTCCAGAGTTGTCTGGACATTCAAGGTATGAAGTATTTTTCCCCATCTCATTTTGGGGTTCAGGAAAGAAAACAGGGAGATAGTGAGATTGTTTGGCTTAAAGTAAACCCAAATACCACTTTAGGCATAAAAGAAGGAATAGCTGTCAATGAAACCCTGTCCCTGTGAAAAATTAGATAAGGTTGAAGCACCATAAGAGTTTACAACTCAGCTACCCTTCTTGCAGTGATCAGAGCAATCAACAAAAATGTATTCCATGTTAAGAATCTCAAGTCAGCCCAATAAGCTGGTTCAAGTGGAATAAGTGTTTGCTTCTCTAACACAAAATTAAAATCCAAAGAAAGGGCCACTGGTTTTCTGTGAGGCTTCTTATGCAGCATCTCTTTCAAAATTATTTTCACATGAGATTGCATTGAAAGAGGGGGATCCATGGGCAGACATGCTGAAGTGGCGGACTCACAGAAATAGTGCAAAACTAGAAAAAACATTAGATCTGACTGGGTGCAGGTTGTTTTGTTGGCACCAACAAGAAAGCATTTTCTGATTGCTTATATGTGATTTTCTAGTAGCAGACTTTCTTGTCTCTATTAATACTTGCTACATGTCCTCAGAAAACAAATGCCTAAAGGGAATTAAGACCCCATCATTCAGGCAGTCAACTGTAGTTGTTTGGGGGTCAAGATGCATCAAGCACCCTTGATCTTGTGTGAGCAAATACAGTCTGTGACAAAGCCCCTAGCCAATTCCATAAGAAGGGAGAATCTCTACTGCCTGGACCAGAAGGGAGTCACCACAATGAACTTTGGGGAGTCGTCCAGAATCTTCAGAAGTACCATGGGAATGAATAGAAAGGGTTGAAAAGCATAAAAGAACATTCCTGTCCTAGGGAAAGAAAAGGCATCTATCTTCCATTCCTTCTTGCATGAAGTCCTGGAAGAGAATTTTGCCAGTTTATTGATTAGACAGAATGCAGAAAGGTCTACCTGGGGAATTCAGTTTCCATTCATGATGGTCTGCTGTGGGTCTGCTCAGCTCGTCTCGCACAAAGTTCTGCTCTGATGGAATGTATGAGGCCCATAGAGTGAGCTTGTGCTGTAAAGCTATGGAATAAAACTACATACCAACACATGCATAATGGTATCCTTTGGGAAGTCATTCACTCCTGGTAACTATCATATTGGCACCATACGCCTAAGAATTGACCCAGTAGTCAAGGGATTTGGGGACACACAGACAGTAATCTAGCCTTTGACCATCACGTTTCTACAGTAGTGAGGAAATCATTTTATATTGTTCAACTTCTAAACAAATGTATGACATCTAGGTCCAAGAAAGTCATTGTTTCATTGCATTTGGCATTCATCAGACCTATTGTCGAGTATAATCCTCCCTTTGGTATGTACCTAACCAGGCATATCCAAAAACTGGAATGTCCACAGAGGTTCCTCACTAAAAGATCACAGGGCATAAGTAACATGTCCTATGCAGACCACCTCAAGGCCCTATCCCTGTATTCTATCTCCTACCGGCTCTTGAGGGGAGATCTATGCCTGGCATACAAGGCATTGTTGGACTCCACTCTGACAGACCTGCATATCCACAAATCAAACAGCATCAGAATTTCACATTCTAAAGACTTAAACTTTGCCTGTGATATAAATAGGACCTGCTGGAGAGACCAGTATTTTACCTATAGACTAACCCTTGTCTAGAACAGACTCCCCATATAGACTAACCCTTGTCTAGAACAGACTCCCCATCCATGTGAAGCAGAGTTCCTCTCTAATCCATTTAAAGTGTAACTTGGATGATTGGACTGGGAACAGGAAATTCATCCCTGGTTTGGCACCTATGTCTCTAATGGACACAGGCAGCCTGTAAATGGTTTAGCTCCCAGGCCCCTGCTTGTAAATGTTTCACCTCCCAAGCCCCTGCTTGCACTTACCAAGGAAGGGTACCAGAGCTTGTCAGAGATTTGGGATGCATGGCTAGGCTTAAAAAGGCTTTTGTGGTTGTTAGCCTAGTAAACACCTATGAAACTTTGAACCTACATGTTATGCTAACATGGCTAGTATGCACAGGGGTAAAATCCTGCTTCTTCAAGTGCCACATCATGTGGTTATTGTCTGTAATGAAAACTTAAAAGAGGTTCTAGGGACCAGAGATGATTCAGAGAGTTGAGAGGCTTTATAAGAGCTAGCATGTCTTATGTTCATGTGTTTTGGTCTGTCTTTCTTTTTGCAAAGACCTTGCACTTTTATTTCCACTGCCACTGCTCCCCACACAAAGTCTAAGGTATCTGTTGTGACTGACTGCTTTGGAGCATGGCTGGACAATGTGAGACCTAGATTCTGAGAAATCTGAAGTCTCTACCAAGTTATTTCCTTTTTACAAATCCGAGAACTAGGATTTGAAAAGACAATTGGGTGTTGACGCTGGGAACAAAGAGATTTCAGATAACACTGTATCTTTTTTATGAGGAGTCTTGCAGGAGGTATCACAAGAATCATGGAAGTCATGATACTCGAAATCCAGAAGTATTCCCAAACTGTGACAGAAGTCTGAGTGAAAAGCCCTTCAGATAGATCTAAATGCAGATCTATTTTTTTTCCGTGGAAGGAAAGCTCTTTGTATTGATATGTTTAGCAGGCACCCCAGAAACAATGTTGTGTGACAGAGTAAAAAATACTTGAATGTTCTCGTGAAATCCCAACCTGTGTAGGTCTCTTACCCAGATGAGAGATTCCAGATACTTTAAAAAAGACTCTGCAAAGATAAGCAAGTTGTCTAAATATGGAAAAATGTGGATACCCTTTACCTGCAATGGGCAAGAACAGCAGCTAGACATATTGTGAACACCATTGCAGCAGTAGATAGCCCAAAGGGTAAGGCAGAGAACTGATAATGAGAATTTAGACTGAGACATGCAAAACCTTAAGAAATGCCTGAATCTGGATGAATATGAATGTGATGATATGCAAGGTTATTAAAAAACTCAAATGAGGAAGAGGGGGTAACAGCTTGTGAAGTGAAGGCATTTTGAACTTGGGCACTATCTTAAAACTGATTCAGGAATCAGAGCTGGTCTCCAGGAATTTTCTATTTGGTACCAAAATCATTCTTGAGTAAATTCCTTCCTCTAACTGTGGAGAAGGAACAGCTTCTATTATCCCCTGAGACAGCATATGATGTGAAACAGGAGGAAGTAGAAAGGTCTGATATGGCACTACCATTTGTACTTTAGATGAATCAACATTCAAGACCCATTTTTCTGAAACAATCTGTTGCCATGGAGAGAGAAATGCAGATTTGGGCATTCTGGAAGGCGTAAGGGAATGCCAGGGTTGGAGGGGATAAACTAGGTCACTTATACAGTTATTCTGACTTGTTTGGCTGTCCTTTGTTCTGGGGGGGGGGTTCTTTTTGGACCCTCCATGCCACTGCTGCTTACCAGGGTTGTGCTGAGACTGTTTACTGGACCAAGGAGCCAAAATCTCTTGGAGAATTTAGAGAAGGAAGGATGAAAAATCAGAGACTCCCTGAAGCAGCATACCTGTCTCACACATTTTGATAACATCTGCACCAAAGAAGAATTCAAAATTTCATTTCTGACATCTTCTGGAACTTTCTGAGAATGCAGCCAAGCAAAACCCAATAAAAAGCAGTACCAGTGGCATAGGCCCTGTAAGTAGTATCTACAGAATCATAAACACATTTCAGACAATGAGCAGTGACTTGATAAACGGAAGAAACTAAACTATGTAAAGCAGATAATAACTCATAAGAGGAAACTGAAGCCAAAACCAAAGTATTAACCTGACAGTTCAGATAAGTAAAAATCAAAGCTGCAGAAGCATACACCTTTTCCCAAACTTATCAAATGGTCTACCATCCTTATCAGAAGGAAAAGTATTAGAATTAAGAAAATACTTGGCAGCAACTGGATTAAGAAAAGCTATAGCTGCTGAGTCAGGTTTGGAATTAGTGCATAAAAATGTTAAAGAAAGAAGTACTTTGTACATCCTATCTGCCTTCTTAGGGACAGCAGGTTGGCTGTCAAGGAAGTCACTGTAACAAACAATCTCCAATGCTAACAAAGCATGGGGGAGGGGGGGTTCTAGACATTCCAGTTGTAATAAATAATATTTTTTAAGGGACAGAGAAACCTCAGTATTTTCTCTTTGATAAAAAACAAGTTATGTACTTACCATAATGTTCCATCTGTGTAGTCCATTTTCATTCATCCTCAATCTATAGGTCCGGATCTGATCCTCGGCCATTACAGTAGCTCATGTCCTCTAACAAACTCTCAAGCTCCTTCCCTATCCAAAATGCACGCCCCAGCATCCCTCAGATCTTGTTTGCAGCTTGACAGGAAGACCGTGAAGGAATAACTATTAATGAGTAGGATATAAATGACATAGTTAAACCTAGAGAAGGGACTCTCATTTCACCATGAATCAATTATCTAAATACAGAGGGAGATGTCATATTTTGAACTCAACACAATGGACAGCAATGTACTAAAGACTCTTGCTTCTCCAGAAGTCAAAAATTAGAAAAGGAAGGGGGATGGTGGGTGGGGAGCTGAGGATGAATGAAAATAGACAACATAGATGGAACGTTATGGTAAGTAAATGACTTCTTTATCGGATGTTGTAAATTTTCAGTCATCATCAACCAATGGGTCAGATTCCCTAGCTATCTGAACCCTTGGGTGGACACCAAGGGCTGATAATTCTGAGTACGATTGAACCAAAGGCTATACTGATACTGGACCTCAAGTCTAATTGTAATAAATGATAAAGGTATGAAGATTTGACCAAGATGCAACTGTACCTACATCATCTATAGAGATTCTGGACTGGAAATGTAGCAGAAGAAGTCAAAGCTCTGACTGAATGATCCTTCCGTGACTTCGTAAGGAAAGAAATTCCTTTGTTACAGATAAATGAAATGTAACCTGTCAAACTATCTGGCTAGGATCACAGATCACATTTATGATATATTTGTCAACTTGTTCTCTTCAAAGAAAAGACTGGAGGAACAGAATTTCTAACATGATATATCTATATATATATATATATATATATTGTAGTTAGGAACAGAACGGTCTATGAAAAACTAGTAAACAGAACATGTAATCTCACTTAGTTATAAACTCATGCACCATCTTCGGAAGGAGAGAAGGGTGAGCACCCAACATGACTATCCTTATTCTTTTTTAGCACATCAAGATGCAGGTTTATAGGAGAAATACTGAAAGTGTGTAGTATCAAATTTAATTCGCATGGTGCAATGAGAGTGTATAGTAGGGTTGTCAGCAGATGGCACCTACTAAAAATAAATTTCACCGTATTATGAGAATTTGGGAAGAATTTTGGAATCCTATATAAAAAGTAGGAATAGCTGTCAGTTGCAGTTTGAAAAACTGGTGCTGTGTTGACAGAATCTAATTACTTTCTCTGTGTCTTCTTCTGTGAGGCTTCCGAAGGAAAAATGGAATATACTGACGAAGCTCTATGTCTTTCTAGAAAGGGGGAAGGCATGTTGGGGGAGGGGCGGATCGACTAACGTGAATATTGTGTCTTAGACAAGTTTATTAAGGTAGAAGGTCCAGTCATAGATGGATCTGGCTTGGATTGCGGCAGACCTGACGAAGTCAGTTAAGATAATTTGTCTTTCTGCGATCCGAAGAGGTAGTCAGAACACATGACTTAATCTTTTTTTATATTCGAGGTTGAAATCAGATCTTTATGAGACCGCTTTATGAAGAATCTGAAGCTAAGGAAGAAGATGGCTTATGTGATGAGGTCTTAGAAGTTTTAAATTTACAGTTAACTTATTTAAAAATTCAAGAATGAGAAGGAGGTTGAGAAGAATTTATCTGATTCTGGTCTACCCATAAAGCAGCCTTCATCATTTACTTCTGAAGAGTTTCCTAAGGAGGAATCAATGGAAAGATAAGGTATGAGAAGAACCGGCGAATAGGAGAAAGAAGACTGTCAATTTACATAAGAAATATTCGGGAAAACCGTCTCGATCTTGATCTAGAATCCAAGGAGTTTATTGTAGACAAAGGTCAGAGTAAAGGGAAAAAACATATTTATAATGGTCAGTAAAGGTGTAATAAGAATTAGTTTGATCATCGACTAAAAGGGGAAACAGTATGATGAGGACAGTAGGATCCAAAGTGGATTACTGTATTGTTCCACTTAGCTATGATCAATCATTCCCATCACATAACTGTACAGAAGCAACCCAGGAGGTAGTAAAAAAAGGGATGTGCTTAGTTAGTTTGCTATGACAGGAATATGTGTTGCCACTAGAGAGCAGATATAAGGCAATATCCATTGTGATGCACTCTCTTAGGGTTCTAGATACCCAGGATAAGTTTGGTTTGTCTAGTCTGTTGATGTATTGAGTTACTGAAGCATTGTGGTTTTAGGTTGTGGAAAGACGTGGGGACTACTTTGTAAAATTATTTATAATCACATCCACCGTGGAAGAAGCCATGCGCCTACCTGGGTTATTCTAATCAATCTTTAAAGGGAAAGGAATTGATCATTGACATGCTGAAAGAAAACTACAATCATTATTACTAAGCATAATGTGAAAACTTTCTGAATCAAATGCGTTGAATTGTAATTAATCATCTCAAGTAAAATGTTACCACTGTATAATTTTGGTTAGCATCCTGGAGCTGCAGAGAGACCAAGAAAAGCACTCCGAACTAGTGAAAAAGACTTCCAGCTGGAGGCTGAAACCTCCCTTAGATAGTCCTCCTGCTCTCATACGATAGCTGAAAAGCTGAAGAACCATGGGTCACACCCAACAGGCCTTGTGTAGAAAGGAGAAGGACAAAGCGAGTGATGAAACTACTTTATTTTACTTTTATTTACTTAGCATTTGTTTACCGGGAAAGTCCAAATGGGGCACAGCCCATTTTCAGGGGAAGCCCTGGGAGAAACACTCCTGATACACATCTTTGGAATGTGGGAGGAAACCGGAGCACCTAGAGTAAACCTATGCGAATGCAAGGAGGATATGCAGACACCACTGAGGCAACCCAGCTGAGAATGGAACATGAGAACCTCTTGCTGTGAGGTGACAATGCTAACTGCTGCACCACATACAGAAAAAAAAGTGTAACGAACAGACTTGTTCGACCCAATGAAAATCAAAGTTGTCCTCAGTTTGGATTACAAATGTTCTGGTGAGAGCTTTTGAATGAATTCCCTTTTTAGTATTCACTGCAGTTTTTCAGTGTTGCCCCTTCCATTGAATGTAGTAGAACAACAAAGATTTTTTTCTTATAGAAGGAGGAGTTACGAAAAAGGGAGGGGAATTATAAAACCTGTGATAATAATTTTCTGAACATAAGTCGATGTTTGTAATATAATTCGACTGAAAAAGTATTGAAGGTAGAACCTTAGGAGTCAATAGCAGACAGAGATCTAGACAGATTCAAACTAGACCTCCCAGCCACCCTGTAAGTGTGTCAGACAATACAGCAATCTGAAAAATAACACCGATGAGGTATAAACATACCTCACAAAACTGTCCTTAATCCGAGACTCTGCTTCAAGTGGACAGCCAGTGGAACTCTGCTCTGATAGTGTTTGTTTTGAAACCACTCATATTACACAACTTTCCTGTCCACTCTTAACCATTTGCATTCCAGTGCTGTGCAGTGTTGACATTATCTTGTCTTTATCCTTCCAAATGAGTCAAGGGAGAGAAAAAAAAGGGGAAGAGATAGTTTCCAAAATGTGACTTCCTGTACAACTGAAGTTAATCAGATCCAAAAATTCAGGATTGGAGGGAGGTGTCCTGTGTGTCAAGTCCATCTGATGGATCCAAATGTCCAAGCACAACCATGAAAAACCCCAGAACCCATAGCTGTCAAAAGTATTGGATTCAAGGGAAAATCTGGATCCGATACAAGGTGCTGAAGGAAAGGATTCAGACACCATTTGTCATGGTCAAAGATCCCGGCTTCGATCAAGGGACAACAGCCGAATCCCTCAGGTCTAGCAACAGGCATGTTTGCCTAACCTAAAGGGAACTAGGATCCAAGGGGAGCCCAAAAAAATATGGATCCAAAGCCATAGGTTCCAGCATGTTACCAGCATCACTCAAACTCAACCCAGAAGAAAAAGTGGACAAAGGTCTGAAAACTGGACACCTCCAAAACAGGAAAAACTGTCTTTTATAGAATGCATTTTTTGAAGGACAGACCAAAGGCATGATAAGAAAACCTGAACACCCGAGAGGAAAGTTTGATACTGCTCATACCTTTCAACCTCTTAGAATAGGAAATCTGGAAATGACAATATTAAAATATTGTTCTTACGAACTTAGAAAGTTGATAGAAAAAGAAGTTATGTATTCACCATACTGTTCCATCTGTGTTGTCGATCTTCATTCATTCTTGACCAATGGGACTCGGTTCCGATCCTCGGAACTAGCTTAGCCATTATACAGCTTGCGCCAGCCAAAACACTCTCAAGTTAAGACTCTACCCACAATGCCCCTCTCTCTATTACCTCAGATCCAGTTTGCAGCCAAATAGTAAGACAGAACAACACTAAACTAAGGCAGAAGCCATGTCCAAGGTCAAACCTATAGGTTCCCAGAACAAGTGTCCAATCTTCCAGGAAATCTGCAGGAGGGGGGGGAAGGAGGATGGGATGCCAAGAAAGAATGAAGATCGATAACATAGACGGAACCTTATGGTGAGTAAATAACTTTTTTATCTGATGCTGTCAATCTTCATTCACTCTTGACCAATGGGACAGAGTCCACAGCTACTTTAGGACCTTGGTGGCCTTATGGAAGGATATTCGTGAGAGCCATAGAGCCAAAGGATGCTCTTCCCTGGAGAACATATCCAATTTGTAATGAGTGATAAAGGTATGAGGCTTAGTCCATGCTGCGGTTGAGCATATCTCATCCATGGAAGCTTTTGAATGAAAAACAGCCGATGTGGCACTTGATCTGGTAGAACGTGCTCTTACAAGCGCAGATAACTTGTGGTTGTAAATGAAAGTAACACAATCTCTTAGCCATCTTGACAAGGTAACTTTAGACACCTTTTTTCCCAGAGTTGGACCAGAAAAAAAAAACAAATAACTGGTTCGATTTTCTAGACTCCTTAGTCCTTTCAAGGTAGAAACATAATTGTTTGTGAACGTCCAGTAAATGCAAGCAATATTTACCTTTATTGGAAAAATTGGGGAAGAAAACGGGCAAATCAATAGTTTGATTAATATTAGATTCTGAGACCACCTCAGGAAGAAAGAAAGGGTTGGTTCTTAACAAAACCCTATCCTTATGAAAAATCAGATATGGACATTTCACACATAATGCTTGAATTTCAGAAACTCTCCTGGCAGAAGTAATGGCTACTAGAAAAAGAGATTTCCACAACAGAAATTTGAGATGGCAAGTCACTGCTGGCTCAAAGGGAGGAAGTACCAAAGATTGCAAAACCAGGGTCAGATCCCATGTAGCTATAGGATCCTTGAATGGGGCTTGACACCTTTAAGTAAAGCTTTGCATAAGCGATGGGAAATTAAAGAATGGCCATCATAGCCATTGTGAAAATTAGAAATGGCTGCTAATTGAAGTTTAATGGTGGAAGCAGAAGCTCCTTGATCAAAAAAGGGAAGCTAAACATTTCAAAACTTTCTCAACAGGTGGCGAAAAGGGGTCTAAATTATTTTTACAGGCCCAAATTGAAAATCTCTTCAATTTGCTAAGATAGAGCTTCCTGGTACATCGTCCGCGGGAAGCCAGAAGAATTTTTCTGTTCTGGGGAAGTTGTGTTATTCTGCCTGGTAACTAATGGAATTGGAGGAACTAAGCTGTCAGCTTGAGACAGTGAAGATTAGGGTGCACCAGTCCCTGTGGGTGAGACAGCAGGTCAGGAACTGGGTCCAGACTCCATGGATGGTGAATCAGGTGAGGCCAAGGAAAGGGGAACCAGACTTGTCAAGGCCAGAAGGGTGCAATGAGGATCACTTTGCTTCTCAAACTTTGGGCTTTCTTCAAGAAGAGGGGAATGAGGGGAAAGGCGTAGAGAAGACCCGAGGGCCAATCGAGAAGGAGAGCATTTCTTGGGGTCTCCCCTTGAGGGGGACATTAGGGCAAAATAGCTGCTGCATTTGTTGTTCACTGGGGAAGCATAGAGGTCACAGCAAGGCTGGCCTCATCAACGAAAAATTTCCTTTGCCACTTTGGGATTATGAGACCATTCGTGAGGCAGGAGAATGCATCTGCTCAGTTTGTCCACTATCACGTTGGAGCTCCCTGGGATATGCATTGCAACCAGAAAGCAGTTGGAGAATATCGCCCATTGTCACACACTGAGAGCTTCCTGGCACAGGGGGTAAGATGTGCTTCCACCCTATTCATTGATGTACCATACCACTGACACATTGCTAATTGAATTGCAACTATCTCCGGAGGGAGCAGATTGAAAGGCTTGCAATGCTAAAAGCACTGGCCTCAATTCCAGGGCATTGCTGTGCAAATTGGCCTCTTGCGAAAACCAAGTGACGTGGACTGTTCTCCCTAGATAATGCCCCCCAACTGATCTGGGAGGAGTTTGTAGTCACTATGGCTTTGGGCTGAGGAGGAATAAAGGGATGGCCCAGAAGAATTCACTCTGATTGCATCCAACAGAACAGATCCTTTTTGCAGCAACCTGTTATTAGAATGGGATAAGTCATCGGATATTTTAGGATGGACCATTGTGAAGCCAACGGGCAGTGAAGTAGTCTCATGTGAAATCTTGCCAGAGGTACTAAGGTAATGGTCGCTGCCATGGATCCTAAAGCTTTGAGGACAAGAAGAGTGGGGACTTTGTCTTTGGATATAAAGACTTGTACTTGAGACATTATCTTTTGTAATCTGTGAAGAGGGAGAGAAGCTACACAAGCGATTGTATTGAGATGAGCTCCTATGAACTCTAGGTCTTGTGTGGGAGTCAGCTGGGATTTTTCTCTGTTGGCTGTGATGCACAAACAATTGAATAGGTGCAGAATGAAGTTTGTGACTTGAAAAAGTAGATGCCTGGTGGGGGCAGTGAGGAGCCAGTTGTCTAAATAAGGAAACACCTGGAATCTGTGTAGTCTCTAGTGAGCCATGACTGCTGCCTTGCATTTGATGAACACCCTGGGCCCATGGTGAGACCAGTGGACAGCACTCTGAACTAGAAATGACTGGCTCCTAGCCAAAAGCGGAGAAACCTTCTGGAGTGTTTGTCTATTTTTATGTGTTAATACGCGCACATCCAATAATTTTCCTCTAGAAAGAGAAGTATAGACTGAACCGTGACCATCTGGAATTTTGTTTGCTGAACAGACATGTTCAGAAGGCTGAGTTCCAATACTGGTCTCCAGTCCCTTGTCTTCTTTGACACTAAAAAGAACCTTGAGAAAAACCTGGATCCAGTCTGGTCTAGTGGGACTTCTTGGATGACTCTTTTTCTAGCAGCTTTTGAATCGCCAAGGCTGCTTGGTCCCTCTGACTGGGTGGTACATCGGGGATTCTTCTTTGTCATCTTGGGAAAAGAATAAAGGGGGTATTGTAACCTCTGGTAATGATCTTCTGCACTCAAGTATTGGAAGTTACTTGTCCCAGGCTGTCAAATGCAGTAAAAGTCTTCCCCCAACTGCTTCCAGAGGTAAGCAATTGGGCCTCTTTTCAGGAGTGCTGGTAATGTTGTCTAGAGAAGAAGTCTCTGGTGCCCTGATTTCATGGGCCACCTCTGCCACAGGATCGGCGTCTTCCATTAGACCTCCTCCATCTGCCCTGAGGGGAGTTACCACCATGTTTGTCCTGGAAAGGTCCTTGGGACTTCTTGAATTGCATTTTTCCATGTCTCTGATTCCTGGAGTAGGACTACTGATGAGTAGAAAAATTAATGCCCACAGCAGAAAGGGTCTTTCCATCTTTTTCACACCTGGCTAGTGTGTCTTTGACTTTGGTACCGAACAAGGATGATCCGTCAAAAGGATCAATGGCAACGGAAGACTTAAAGGGCTCCATGAACTCACACAAGCACATCCGGGTGTGACGCCTTACATCAACATCTGAACTTGCTGCTCTGGTCATCCTTTTGGCTGCATGAGCAATAAGCCACATGGAAAAGTTCGATATAGACTCCAGGGTGGCCAGTTGAGAGGCAACTTTATCCTGCACCTCGTCATTCACTGCTCCAGCAAGGGTATCAGATAACCCCTTAATTAGATCCCTCTGGAATCTAGTAAAATGTGCCATGAAATTCAAAGACCTCAGGGCAAAGGATGATGAAGCATTCACCGACTTTCCAAATCTGTCCATTGTCCTAGACTCTGTTAGGTGGATGGACAGTAGAACTCTCATCAGCGAGTTTTTCTTGGTGGACGCTGCCACCACCATGGCATCTGCTAAACCCTTGGTCCAATATTGGTGATCTTCAGGGGCTGGTAAGATTTTATCTGGTCTCGGGGAAATCAGCTCTATGGAATCACAGTCCTTCCATGCCCACTGCATGATCAATTGAATGAGACTGTCAGTGGGCAAGATAACTCAGGAAGTAGATGGGTGAGCACCAAAGGCTTGCAACTACATGGATTCCTCAGATGTCAGGTCTTTGGGCTTCCAGCTACCCCTCCAGTATATCTCCAAAGGAGACATCTTCAGGGGGTGACTTGGGGGAACCTTCCCCATTATCAAAGTCTGTGTCTTCAGTGACAGATTCTTCCGGGGAATCTAGTGCTTCCTTTTGCACGTCTTCTTTCCAGGTTGCTCCTCAGTGGGAATCTCTGAGGAAGACTCCTAAGAAGGGCTCTGTACTGGGGTAACGTGCAGCTTTGGTGCTCGCTGTCCCGACATGGAGGATGGCAGCAGCTCTGGACCAGAAAGTACTGACATATGACACTTCTATACAGAAGGGGCCAGCTGAGAGCCCACACAGGCTAATGTCCTCTCCATGACTTGGAAGACAGGCCCTCCTAAAGAGGGATGGGAGCCTAGAACTGAGAAAGACAACCTTGGAACTGAGGTCACACCCTGCTCTGTGAGAACACCATCCGAAGCATGAGCTGGGGCATAGCCCACAACTGTCATGGCTCACAGAGTTAAGGACGACTCCGAAAAAAAACAGTAGCCAATCTGAAACCCTCGAAACTGACAGCTGAGCTACAGTCCCGGGAATCTACTGGTTCTGAGGGAACCGAAGATGTCAGAGCAGATCCTGGAACCAAAGATGGAGTGACTGTCAGCACCATGACAGCTGGAACTCGGGAAATTGAAGCAGTAGACTCTAAGATTCCCGAGGAGTCCAGAGGAGGAAAATCTGGAGGAGTCTTGGGAGAAGATACCCCAACTTCAGAAGGGAGTGAGGTCTGAGAAGGGGCAAGAAGACCCCTGACCACCAAAAGCTGATCCACCAACCTCACGACATCTACTTTGGAAAGACTCATGGAAAATCAAACAGACAACCCCGAGGGAGATTTTGTCCTTTCCAAGAATGTACTGGGAATTTGACCCACAAATGGGGGCTATGGAAGGGGAATACCTTGCCCTGGGTACATAAATGAGTTCAGACTTCGGCACTGAAGGGGTGGGTAGAGTCTGCTGTAGTGCAGATGGGTGAAGTTGGCTCCGACCGGGAAACTAATGAAGCCAGTGCCGACGCAAGCACCGAAGCTCTTGGTGCCATGGAAATAGCAACCAGTGCTGAAGATTCTCGCTCCATTAATTTTGGAACCTTAGTCTTCAGTTCTGAGGAGACTGATGGAAACAAGGACTTGTGTTTCTTAGCCACTGGTGCCGTAGGGGAAACCGGCACCAAGTGACTCCTCTTTTTTGGTCTGATCAGATTTAGAGGAGAAGAAAGGATCTGGTTTGGACAACACTTCTTTGAAAGAAGATTTTAACACTCCTTTCAATATCAGTATGTTCCGTCTTTCTACCAAGGCCCGTTACTAAAGGCCTGGCAGATCAATCAGTCTTGATCCAAGTGGGCCATACTCAAACAATACATGCAAGAAAGAAGCCCATCTGAATTAAGCATATTTCGCCCACATCTTGGCACTGCTTGAAACCAGAAGTGCCCTTTTGTTTTCCGCCATGTTGACACTTAGAAGAAAATTAGCCAACTGGCCAAAGGATCTCACACACACTGCGAAAATCTGTACCATTGAGAGTTATACTGGAACCAACTACATCCGTTTTTCAGATCTGGAGTTTTAGGGTCCAACCAAGAGTAAGAGAAAAGCATAACAGGCATGAATCTGACAAAAAAACACCTGCATTGGATCTGAAGAGGGACAGCCAATGGAGGATCTGACATCATAGCTCTCAGTCTGGTGGAGCAAGAAACAAAAATCAAGACATGCAGCGCAAGTCCATTCAGATGGAAGGTATGCATAGCTCTGAACCTCTTAGCACAAAAAATCTGGACAAAGCCAAAAACAATGGGGAACAAAGCCACAAATATACAGACAGACTAAATATTTCTCTTATAAAATTACAAAGTTGGCTGAATAAATGTCTTGTGTTACCATACATTTTCTGAAAAATATGAAGACTGAATGTCAAATGCCTGCCATTATTTTGTGAATTCAGTCTTCACTGATTTGCCCCCCCCCCCCAAGAAAAATCACAAATTTTATGAAGAACAGACCAAAAATAAGAGGCAAAAATCTGGACATTTTGCTAAAATTTGGACAGCTGAGAGGTATGAAGGTATGCCTGACGGATGCGCAGAATACAAAGATGATTGGATCACATAAACATTCTGATCATACTTCTCAAACATACTTTATTTAAATACTGTCCTTACGAACTTAGAAAGTTAGTAGAACAACAGGTTTTGCACTAGGATGAAAATCATCCTAAGGAAATAAAGTCTGAAAATCAAATGTCTGCTAGCACTTCCTGACTTCAGTCCTGAATGATCTGCCAGTAAATACTTAGAAACCATAATATTTCTGAATCAAAAATCTGGACATTCCGATCGTCATACCACACTTTTTTTTTTTTTTTTTTAACAAGACAGGTGTTTTAACAAAAAATTTTATCAGCAGTAAGGCATGATCCAAAGTGGTTCAGATCTCAACAGTCCTTGAATCCGACAGCTCCACAGCAAAAGAGAAACTGGAATGGGAAAACAACTTTCTCAAACCAACAGGTTAAAGAGTAGCAGGCTACAAGGGGTAAGATTAAATCTGTAAGCAGATAAAAGGGAAAGAACAAAGAAATACTTATCTCACAATGCGAAGCTCGAGATCTAGGGGATGGAGTGGGTGGTGCATTGTGGGTAGGGAAAGAGCTAGAGAGTTTGTTAGAGGCCATGAGGTACCTTAACGGCTGAATGAGATCCGAGGATCGGATCCGGACCCATAGGTTTAGGATGAATGAAAACTGTCATCAGATCAATGGTTCATTCTGGAAACAGTGTCAGAGAAAGAATCTCTCACAGTGACTTTTGGATTCTACACTGTTGACAGAATCAGTATCAAAAACCTGAGGAGATAATATTGCATTCATCCCTTCACATTCCCCTACAGATTCTACTTCTTGAAACTCTTCAGTGAAACAGGAATAATACCTTTTACTTTTACAAAAAAATACCTTGTAAGAAGCAGCAAGAGCTTGCACAAGAACCTGAGCCAATCATACTAAATTACTACTGTCCAGAGTAACTCATTCTGAAGCCAGATGTCTAGTTTCTGTCTCTTTTTGACAGAAACATTAGGGAAAACAGAAGCGGTATTGTCAGCAACAGCTTCCCTAGGGATAAGCATGACATTCTTGTTAAGCAGAGGCATATTACATGCCCCTTCCTGCATAACTAACAACAGTGGCTCTCCCTTGCCCACTGAGGAGACCCCAAAAGCCGCTAAGGAAGTGGCTTAACCCCAGTCCATGGTGGATGTATGGACAACAACAGGAGGAATATGAAAAAGACAGTGGTCTGAGGAAGCAGCTTTGATCACAGCAGAGTTACCCACCTGTGGCTAAGGCAAATTACCAGATTGCTGTGGTAGAAAAGCCTGCTTAGTTATCTTTCTTTTTGTGGCTGGAAGAAGGTCCAGCTGATGAACCTGTAGTTTGTTCTATGGTCAAGCCAAAAATGGTGCTTTTTTCCTGGGGGAAGCTTATCAGCAATAGTTGCTAAAACAAGAAAGTAGAAAAAACACAGACTTTTCCAAAAAAAAAATAAATAAAAAATAAAATAAATAAAGAAAAATAAATAAATAATAAAAAAAGCACAGTACAAAGCACTTTAAACAGTTTCACACTGGTGAGAACTGTTCCTCTTGGTTGCTATTTTCTTCATGTGGATTTGTAGGTTTTTTTTTTGTGCTTTCCCTAGTTCTACTTTAAACAGTTTTCCCAGCCCCCAAAAATAAAAGAAACAGTTGCTTGACAGAAAAAAAGTAGTTGTAAACAACTTTTAATAATTCTTTACCACAAAAATAAAAACATACTCTTCCCTCCTAGCTTACACATAGGAAAATATTTTTCCTAGCTTAAAAGTACTTGTTTCTCAAAAAAAAAAAAAAATTAAAGTAATGTGGAAGGTTCTTCCCTGAAGGGAACTTATCTGCCCACGAAGCTGTGATAACTCATTGTCGATCCTCAAAAGTAAACAGAGGAACACTCTTCTCAGTGGTAGGAAAGCTCTGAAGAGTCTGGTGCCCAAACATGTCTTTTTAGTTATCTCAGCTCAAGATGACTAATGGTTTGGGTGTGTGGAAGGTGCCCTGAAGCTTTGGAAACTGACTGGCTGGCTGTTGTACTCTATGCAGAATAAAACCCATATAGCTTGGACTGCTGCAGTAGTGATCAGAATAAAAATCAAAGGTTACTTTCTTGCAACTGCCTGCAACAGCATACCAAGTGCATACAGACTATAAGACTTAATATGGGGAATATGAAGCCTCAGGTGCTGTCAAGCACAGTGCTGATGGATGGCAAGCAGTGATAACATGTCCAGTGCTTCCATCAGAAGGGCACAGTGATTGAATGCTGACTGCACATAAGCAGTTAGATCTATGGCCACTAAATGGGGACATAGCACAGTACTGAAAATTGTCCAATGAGATGGACAATCACACAAATACACAATGATCGCATGCATTACCCACAGGTATACAAGTCTTGTCATGGGACTATGTGAATGTCAATAGCTGGAAAAGTTCAGGGCACTGGGAAGAGAGGAGTTACTACATAGCCTATGAATGTATGCCATATGTATGCTTGGGAAGGATAATGCAGACAAGACTTTCCAGGACCATATGTGGCAGATACTGGTGCACAGGGCATCAGTAGTGTGGGCACCCATAACAGAATAGAAAACAGAAGTGCGTGACAGGATCACAAATATGATACTGCGTGCCAAGACCAAGGCACAGAGACAAGGTGACCACAAAATGTGAACCAACATGTCAGAGAAACCTCTCACAGGTGAAAGAATTCTTGGTATCCTTGTCCAGGTAAGGTGAGAGAACTCTCATACCTTGCAATAGTTTGGATGTGGGAGCTGGGATTGGTTACAACAGTCTGGGTGTCCATAAGGGAGACATCATGTTAGTACAAGCATGTTCAGCTGCTGCAGTACAGTGACCTGCAAGTGTGGGTGGTTTGGTCAGCAGAAAACATATGCATATGTGTCTTCCAGAGACATCGGGGCTGCAAAAGCACAACTGGCACCACAAGGTAAAGAGGCTATACACACAAATGGGATGCAGACATCTGTGTACCACATGCTGGTGAGACAACACCTATGAGCCAGCATTGACACAGGTATATTGTTATGCCTTCACAGGCTTCACCTGACACAGGTATAATGTTATGCCTTCACAGACTTCACCTGACACAGGTATACTGTTATGCCTTCACAGACTTCACCTGACACAGGTATACTGTTATGCCTTCACAGGCTTCACTGGTACAGGCTCCAGAATAACAGGCTGGAACATGCTTGATGTTGGCAGGTCCCCTGAGGCTGACGCAGATGGCAACATGCATGTGGTACACACTGATTTCAGAGTGGCACTGTCAGCAATGCTAACTTTTGAGGACAGACACATATCCCTCACTGCCAATTATCAACAAAGAACAGGCAGTCACTGTACTCTCTGAAGCTAAAAACACGGCTTCAATGGGGCCTAACAATATAACTGGTCACTTTTTAAAACAGATTAAATTAGGACTTCTCAGACCCATTAGGATCTCTATTTAATCACAGCCTCTGGAATGGCTTTGTCCTGATAGAGTGAATGAGTGGAAGACAGAAACAGTCTCCCTCTTTATAAAGGGGGACCATCTACTGACCCAATAAATTACAGATCCATAAGTTTGACTAGTCTTATATGTAAGCCCATGAAAAGAATAATCATGGACCTGATAAATAATGACATAGGAAACCTTCAGACACTGGATCTAACCCAAGTCGGCTTTGATAAGGGTAGGTCATGCCTACTGAATCTGGTGGATTTCTTTGTGGAAGTCACCAAGACCATGGATGAGAGTAAGAGTACATACTGTGTACCTCTACCTGGGCAAGGCATTTGACACAAATTTCCCACTTGGGTATTGTAAATAAACTCACAAAACTGGGCATAAATTCCTACATCACCAGATGGATAACCAGCTGGTTCACAGCCAGGACAGCCACAGAGCTCAGTGTTGGGACCACTCCTGTTCAGGATACACTTCTCTGAAGTCAAAACTAACATGGAAGGCCTTTGGATGACAAAGTCTACAGATGTCTCCAAGCAGGAGGCAATCACCAAATCCCCCAGCAATGTAGATATCCTTCAGAAGAGTCGAGATCAAACAAATGATTGGTGCCAGAAAGTACAGTTTTGTACCTACCATAAATGTAGATGTCCGAGAGGTATGCATCTGCAGTCCTAACAAATGGGTTGTCCTGCCTCAGGCAGCCCTTCGGTCGTCCGGATTCCAAAGTCTGGGTCTGGCCTCGGCTGATGTCGCACTTCACCCGACGTCATAGCTGCTGTCAATTGGGTATAAAGGCATCAGCCGACGCCATTTTCCTCAGTGTTTCTTGCCCCAGATGCCAGGTGCCCTCTAGGAAGGCTAAATTTGGATAAATGCAAATGATTCCTAACAGTAGAGAGCAAAATAGAAATAAACAGGTATATACATATATACAAACAAATACACCATAATAGATTCCCCCAGCTAGCTACTAGATGGGCAAATACCCTAGGAGTTCCACAGAGGGAAGGAGGGAGGGTAATCCTGACTGCAGATGCATACCTCTCGGACATCTACATTTATGGTAGGTACAAAACTGTACTATGTCCTTCAAGGATGCATCTGCAGTCCTAACAAATGGGTAGAATACCATAGCCAAACTGGGGAGGAGGTACTAAGAAGATTATGGTGTAGTTAAGATCCCTTGCAAAACAGCAGTGGCAAAACCTGCTCGGGATCTGGAGTATAAAGGTAGATTATAATGCTTGGCAAATGTATGCACGGAGCTCCAAGTAGCAGCCTCTAAAATGTCTTTGGTAGCCACTCCTCGTAAAAAAGCTGTTGTAGTGGCTGTAGCCCTTGTGGAGTGAGGTCTGATGTTTTCTGGAGTTGCCTTCCCATGAAAAGAGTAACAAAATCTAATGCAATTTCCTATCCACTTTGAGATTGTCTGTTTTGAAATTGCTTTTCCTTCCATTCCTGTTGCATATGCTACCAGAAGCTGGTCAGTTTTTCTATTGTTCTTGGTTCTGTCCAGGTAGTAGCGCAATTGCCTATGCACATCCAAGGTATGTAGTAGTCTTTCCCCCCTGTTCTGTGGGTTGGGGAAGAATGTTGGTAGGTGGATTGCTTGGTTTAATGATACCCTGGAGACCACCTTTGGCATAAAAGTAGGATTAGTTCTCATGGACACTCTATCCTGATGGAAGATAAGGAAGGGCTGTACTGCCATTAATGCCTGTAATTCAGAAACCCTTCTTGCTGAAGTGATTGCAAGCAGGAAAGCAGTTTTCCAAGATAAGTACTGTAATTCTGCTGTTGCTGCTGGTTCAAAAGGGGGTAGTGTCAATTTTTCCAATACAAAGTTCAGGTCCCATGTAGGCAATGGTGGCTTCCTTGGTGGCTTTACATTTTTAATTCCTCTCAGAAACTGCCTGAGTAGAGGATGAGAAAAGACTGGAGGATCCATGTTGTATTCTGCTGAAATGGCTGATGCGTGGATCTTAATGGAGGAGTAAGACAGGCCATTGTGGAAAAGCTCTGCTAAATATTCCGGGATGTTAGCTATGTTTGCCAATGATACATTTTCTCCTTTTGCTGCACTCCAAATGAGGTATATTTTTCCATTTTGCTGAGTAAGTTTTCTTTGTTGAGGGTCTGCGAGCCTCCAAGATAATGTCTTTAACCCTTTGAGATAAATCTGGGTTATTTTGTGTTATGTAATGTTCCAAACAGCTAGCTGCAGTGTTTTCAAGTTTGGATGCAGGATTTTGAAGTTGTTCTGTGTTAGCAGTAAAGGAACTAGGGGTAGAGGCCATGCGTGTTCCCGAGACATACTCCTCAGTAGCGGGTACCAATGCTGCCTCGGCCAGTCTGATCTTCTTTGATCTTCAGTAGCACTTTGTGCATCAAAGGAAGAGGTGGGAATGCATATGCTGTCAGGTTTTCCCAACTGAAGGATAGGGAGTCCACCTTCCAAGCAAGTGGGTGGTATGTCCTTGTGCAGAATTTTTTCAATTGGTGGTTGTGAGGGGATGCGAACAGGTCTATTTCTGGTAGTCCCCATCTCCTTGTAATGGATTTGAAGATGTCTGGATGCAACATCCATTCGTGGGCATCCGTGGTAGTTCTGCTTAAGATGTCTGCTAGTATATTTTCTTTTCCTGGCACAAATATGGCTTGGAGCTGGATGTTGAAGTTCAGGGCCACATTCCAAAGGTCCACTGCCATCCTGCATAGAGGATATGAATGTGTGCCTCCCTGTTTGTTGATATACCACATAACTGTGGTGTTGTCCGTCCTTATCAGCAAATGACCCTGTTGAAGAAACGGTCTGAATGTCTGAATTGCCTGCTTTACTGCCAGCATCTCTTTTTCATTTATGTGTAGGTTCAGCTGGTCTTGTGTCCATAAGCCTTGTATGCACTTGTCCACCATGTGTGCCCCCAACCGAGGTCTGAGGCGTCCGTGGTGATAGTCTGGCTTGGGTGAGGCCTGTGGAAGGGCAGTCCTTTGTTCAATTGACAGGCCTGAGCCCACCACTGGAATTCTTGTTTCAGGCATGGAATTATTGGAATTTGGATTTCTAGGCTGTGCTTGTGCTGAGACCATAAATTCCTTAGGTACCATTGCAACTTCCTCATATGTAGTCTGGCATGTGGAATCAATATTATGCAGGATGCCATGTAACCCAGGGCTTGCAGGACTTTCCTTGCTGTAAGCTGGGTCTGTGTTGTCAATGCTGTGAAATAGAGTGGTAGTTGCTTCTGCTTTTCTGCTGTGAGGAATGCCATTTGGTTTGATGTGTCCAGATCTGCACCCAAGAAAGTTATCCTTTGGGATGGTATCAGCCTTGACTTTTTTATGTTGACTGTGTATCCCAGGGCTTGCAATAGGCGAATAACCTTTCTCAAATCTTTTGTTAATTTGTTTTTGTTGTCTGCTTGTAACAGGCAGTCGTCCAGGTATGGATAAATTTGAATTCCCTGAAGCCTGCAATGAGCAATTACTGATGCCAGGCATTTCGTGAATACTCTGGGCGCAGTAGATAAGCCAAAAGGCAATGCTGAGAATTGATAATGCTCTGATCCTGCAAGAAATCTGAGGTATCTTCTGCAATTTGGTCATATGGGGACGTGCAGGTATGCCTCCTTGAGATCTAGAGTTACCAGTCAAGACTCCTTGCCCAGCATGGGAAGAAGTTGCTGTAGTGTCAGCATCTTGAATTTTGGAACAATGAGATATGTGTTTAGAGCGGACAGGTCGAGAATAGGTCTCCATTGATTTTCCTTTCTTGGTACCAGGAAAAGTCTGGAATAAAATCCTTGTCCTTGTTCCACAGACGGTACCTTTTCTATAGCTCTCATCCTTAGTAAGTGATCTATTTGTTCTAGAGTGTTTGTCTTTTGGCTTGGAGGTAGGTTTGGCATTCCTCTCTTCCTTGGTAGAGTATGGAAGTGAAACCTGTAACCTTTGTCTATTGTCTGTAAAATCCATTTGTCTCCTGTAATGTAATGCCAGTTTACTGAAAATAAGGCTAGCTTTCCACCTAAGGGTGCTTCTAGTTGTTCCCTGGTAGGCGGTTTCAGAGCCAAGTCACTGTGATTGTCCTGTGGAAGTGGTAGTGGCTGGATCTGTGGCAGTACTTCTCTGGTTGTTAGGCTGCCACTGACGTCCCCTGTAGGCACCTCTGGATTGACCTCTGCCTCTTGGGCCTATTTCTGCCTCTCTGTGCTCTGGTGGTGTCTGGAAAGAACCAATTCTTGGAAGGCCAGTTCCTACTAAACCTCGGAGGCTGGACCTGTAAGAAATCCTCGACTGTCTGGACAGATTTTGCCTTTTCTTCCACCTTCTTTAACACTTGCTGTGCAGGGGAGCCAAACAAACTGTGTTTTTCCATGGGAGCATCTAGGAGCTTTGACTTTACATGGTCTGGTAAGGTTTGCTCTTTTAACCATGCATGCCTTCTCATCACTGTACCAGTCATAGCTGATCTAAAGGAAGCCTCCAGTGCATCATAGCCGCATTTTAAGGAATGATTACTGACCTGCTGAGTGTTATGTACCAATTCCTGAAGGGACTTACGGTCTAAAGGTTCAGGAGAGGACAGTTTTTTAGTTAGCTGATCTAACAAAAATTCCTGATACTGAATCATGTGGAATTGACAGTTTAAGGCCCTAGCTGAAAGAGTAGCAGAAGTATAAACTTTTTTACCCCATCTCTCTAAAGCCCTAGATTCTCTTTCAGAGGGGAGGAGGTTTTTGGCAGAGGCAGCTGCTACAGCTTTGGGGCCCTGAGAAATAGTTTCAGGATCTGCAATAGGAGCCTTATACAAGTGATAATGTGTGTCCGGAACCCTGTAGTATCTGTCGGGCTTAGCAGGGTCCGGGGGAAGAGAGTCAGGGGCAGTACAAGCATCATTGAATGCATCATCCACAACTGTAAGTACTGGAGGAATGGCTAAAGGCCTATGCTGTGGCAAATGTAAAAAGGTCCTAAGCCTTTTCCTAGAGTCTGAAAAATCCTGGCCCTGCCATTGAAATTGTTCTCTCATAGCATGCAATGTTTCCCCAAAAGAAAATTCCTCAGGAGGAGAGGCAGAAGGAATGGAGTCTTCTGCGTCAGAGTCCTCATATGGAGAGTAAGGGCCTTCTGGAGGATTTGAGTTTTCTGAATCATCAGAGGAGTAATCTGTAGAAACTGGCTCAGGGGGCTCTGCTCTAGGCCTCTTCTCTGGAGGGGGATGAGAGGCCCTGTCAGGGTGAGGCTGGGATCCCCTGATCAAAGAAATGAGATCCTCTGCTAGACTGAGCATTTGAGTACTAGAGCTAGGCCTGTGTGAGGGGGTTTTAGCAGGCATGGGCTTTGAAGATTTAGCTGCTTTAGCCCTAGAAAAAGCCTTAATTGACATGGAAGCAGGGGGCCTAGCAGCTCCACGTGCAGGAGTAGATATATCTAAAGGGATAGTATCTGATAAATCCTGAGAACCTGTAAGAGCAGGTGGAAATTCAGTAGCAGATTCAGCCATGCTGGATGAGGCCTCGGTAGTAGGAGGCATGCTTTCGGCCGAAGGAAGAACCGAGGACTCGGTTTCAGCCGAAACCGAGACACTCGCGGTTGGCTTAACCGCGGTTTCGGCCGAAACCGCAGACCGCAAGTGTCGGCCCTTTTCCTTACGCTTTTTTGCTAATTGTGAAGTCGGAGTCTCCGACGGCATGTTGTAAGCAAAAGCAGAGCCGAAAAACTCCTCTGCAAACTCCGACCGACGTCTAAGTGTCCATCGGTTGAAGGAAGCACAGGCTAGACAAGCTGCTACATCGTGGTCCGGGCCTAAGCAAGGTAGGCAGTAAGAGTGGAAATCTTTATGAGGTATTTGTTTCCCACAAGTTAAACAGTTATTCACTTTTTCTGACATCGGCTGAGGCAAGAAAGAGTCCCCAACGGGGTACTTAGCTTTAGAAGTCTTGGTAGTAGCAATCTCTGGTTCTGACCGACCGGCACTTGCGAACAGCTTCTGCTTCGGGCGCCACGCGGCAAGAAAGACTGGGGAAAATGGCGTCGGCTGATGCCTTTATACCCAATTGACAGCAGCTATGACGTCGGGTGAAGTGCGACATCAGCAGAGGCCAGACCCAGACTTTGGAATCCGGCCGACCGAAGGGCTGCCTGAGGCAGGACAACCCATTTGTTAGGACTGCAGATGCATCCTTGAAGGACATCTATATGTGCAAAAAAAAAAAAAAAAAAAAAAGGCATTATCATACCCCTTGGGAAGTCAAATACCCCTGCAAATTTCAACCTCAATAGCACACTCCTAAGAGTAGACTCAGAGGTGAGAGATCTATGTACACAAATAGACAGAAGCCTGAAATGTAACCGCTATGTGTCCGCAGTGGTGAGGAAGTCCTTCTGTATGTCATAACTTATAAGTTAAGATATGGCATCCAGATCCAAGGAAATTACAGTCCCATTATACTCAGCCCTCATTAGACCAGTAATTGAGTACAGTGCACCACTTGGCATGTACTTACTTGACTGAGCACTTACAGCAGCTGGAGCAACTTCAGAGGTTCCTTACAAAGAAAATACAGGGTGAAGACAACATGTCCCATGCGGAAGGACTAAAAGCTCTATCCATTTACTCTGTTTCCTACCGACTATTAAGGGGTGAGAAATCCATCCCTTCTGGAGCGGCTACACATATGCAAGTCAAACAGCATAAGGGTCATCCCATCTAGTGATCTAAACTTAGTCAGCGACTCAAACAAAACATGCTGGGGAGATAGATATGCGTCTCAGAGATTACACCTTCTTTGGAAGAGGCTTCCTATTCACATTAAGCAGACAATTTAGATCAATGGATGGTAATCACAAATTCACACCCAGTGTAGCGCCTATGTCCCTTATGGACAGGGGCAATCTGTAAGATATTCAAGTCACAGGCACAAATCCATACCATCCTTTTGCCCCTAAGAGCCATATAGTGGGTAAAATTGGGTTATATTGGCTAGGCTTATAAGAAATCTTAGACTGTTAATCTAGTAATCTTCTTTGAACCTATGAATACGACATGACATGACATGACAGAAGAGGAACAAGATCAACCTCCAGCATCCCCTGTGTTTAGTGTTGGACGTCCTGCTCATGTTGATCCTATCCAAGCTACATGGAAGAAACACCCACAGATGGCTTCAGGGAGCAGCACTACCTCTGAGGTGTACACACACGTTTCTCAGTCACCTGGTTGTTTGTGTAGCTAATAGGTCCCCCATTTTGTTACACACTGAGTGTTATCCTTTATTAATTTGTTAGATAACATTTCCATCTAGCTAATAAGTGTTTCCCTTGTGACTTTCCACTTTTTTCCTACTCTTATATTACAGTACAATTTGCAGTTTTTCTAGTCCATGTGTAAATTTGCAAAGAGCAGTAGTATTTGTTCAGTGACAGAATAATTTGCTCCTGTTTGAGGGGCTGATACAGGACTGATGCTTTCACTTTTACTCTCAGATTAACAGTCAGTGGCAGATCTTTGTACAGTACCACATAACACTGTTCCCAACAGATGCGGGCGATTTTATTTTCAAATTCACTCTTAAGAGCCTTGGAACTCCACCTCCCAGTTATAACTGCAAAGATTTACAAAGATAAACAGCAGTACACTGCCGTGTGTCTGAAGATGATCTCATACCCAGTCTAGACCATTTACTATTTACCTAGTTTTGGTGTTCAAACCAAATTTCCTCTATTTACACTTATTAGTACATTCCAACACCTTACCTATGAACCAAAATGCTTCTCTCAGTAGTTGTGCGAAGAGGCTCTGGTTTTCACTAAGAGGTTCACTGCTCTTCATCTGTAGACTTGGAATGCTATTACCTCATTAGCTCATACCTGTAAGCATCTGGAAGCATCCATTTATAACTTCTAACCAACTCTGTAGCCAGCTTGGTTGAAATGGGCATCCCAAGACAATGTAGAATTTGTCTTATATTTATTAACAACCACTTACTACTTGAACAAACTGACACAGAGTGTGACAGGTGTAGGTATACAATGTTACTGGAGACAAAGTTCTCACATGAAGTCACTAAAAAATAACAAGCAAGTTGCCAATACTACATACACCAATCACACAGAGCTCAGACCAAACACAGACCTACATATATCGAGGCTCTTAAAAGTGTATGTGGATCTGTGTATACATACATATGCTAGGCTCTTAAAATGAACCCACTTAACTCATAAAGCCTTCCTAAATGTAACCTAAGAAACACGTACCCCTGGCAATGTCAGAAACATGCAACACAAGCAGCACTCCCCATGAACCATACATCAAAAGGTCACATTAATTAAATTCAAAAGTCCACAGGGCAAACGTCCATAAAGTCTTATATCCTACTCACAGTTGACTCTACAGTGGAACAATACTGCACCACTCACTAGGCTGTGCAAGAAGAGGGTTATGGTCAGTTACCTACCAACAACAGTCCTTATACTCATCATATACAGCCAGCTACAAAACAGTCTATGTCCATTTCAGCTCCTACCTAACTAGTATGGAATCTCTCTACATTAAGCCTCCATTAACTGGGAGACATATACATCCTCAAATAAGTATGCCCATAAATTTCTGGACTTCATCAATACAAATTCTCTAGACCTGTTAGCCTCTGATTCAACCAGGGGCAAGCAAAATCTTGTATGTCATCCTTACCAATATGAGACAGCTTTGCTCCCCACCAAATGTTGCTCTTTCCTCATCAAACTTGACCACAAATGAGTCACATTCACCATAAAACTGAACCTGGAAGCATCATCTAATATCTGGGTATTCAGAGATTATGCTAAGATTAACTTACTAAAACTGACTGATAATCTAGCTAAATCCCAAAGCCTCTTCCAACCCAGTGACCCTACTGCTTTATCCAGAACAATTTACTGCCAAATTCTATGCACTAAATAGTTGTATCGATCTATCTGTTCCCCTGCAAGTCCATACAATGCCAAACAAAAGAATAAACCTCAGTGGTGGAACCCCAGTATAAACAGACTTTAAGAAGAAAAAGCTCATTGCACTTAAAAATAAATTTAACTCTTTAGATACTAAAAATGCTCTTGCTAAACTTAAAACGGAACTGTGGACCCTGATCAAATCATTCAAAGCCAGACAAAATGTAAAAATAGCCACCCAGGTGAAGAATAACCACAGAACTTTCTTCATTTATATTAGAAAGCTCGGAAACAATGCCCACCACAGCACAGGACTAAAAGTATATAACATCACATACTTGAACACAGAGAATAAAGTATATAACATCACATACTTGAACACAGAGAATACAGCCAATGTACTACCAGCCACATTTAGCTCAAACTTCATCCCCTACTTTCCCCCTGCTATGTTCCCAGATCACACATCAGTATCTACACTCACCCTCAAATCTGCCAAAAAAGTACAGTGGTGTAAGTAAACTTACCATAACAGATGTTCTAATGAGGACTATTGCAGTAGCCTAAGCTATGTGTTATACCGTGCAAGGATATAATAGCTGATCAGCTTGCAAAGTTTCAAGGTACCTTCCAAGTGCCCAAACTGTTAGTCAGCTAGAGGTGAGTTGACTACTGGTTTGGGTGCCTAACCCTTCACAGCTTTTCTTCCCACACAGAGAGGAAGACCAAGCCCTGAAAGGGCAATGTTAGGAAAAACAAAATCAAGTCCACTCTGGTATAAACAAGACATAAAAAAAACAAGGAGTTTGGAGGAAGGGTGCAACTACTGCAGCAGTGATCATGTGAACATCTGCTGCTATGGTACATTTACTTAAACAAGTGTATATGATCATCATATTGATCAATAAGGGTAGATTACCATAGCTTATAAATTCTGGGAGACGACAGGAAAAGAGTACAGGAGCTCTTGGAGAATGGTCCTAGCAAAGCCAGTTCTAGATTGAGAGAAGGAATCCAGCTAATAGTGCTTTGTAAAAGTATGCACAGAGGACCAAATTGCTGTTTCTTTCTGGAATATATCTAGAGTCTATCCCTTTCCAAAAAGCCATAGACGAAGTCAAAGCAATGGTAGAGTGGACCTTGCCCCTGCCTGCAATATTTTTTTGTGGTGACTATAAAAAAGGGTACTAGCCTTAGAGAACCATTTGGAAATAGTCTGCTTTGTCATAGGTTATCCCTTCTTAACTTCACAAGACATGGACAAGTGATCTGATGATCTGAAAGATTTATTTATTTTTTTTATTTGTAGTTTGTTAACCGGGAAAGGCCATTGGTCCAGAGTTAGCTCTTTTTCAATGGAGGCCCAGGGAGAAAGCTCCATGTATACACATAAAAAATATCAATGGTTAATGCAAATTAATACAAGAAATTGTAGTGACAACAGTAACAGGGTTATTACACATTTTCACACAATATAACAAAGTTATTACATATTATTAAACAATGTAAAAACAATTGGGTTGGGAGGGTGGCCTAATGGTTAAGGTGTTTGCCTTACAAACACAAGGTGCAGGGTTTGAGTCTCACAAGGGATAATTGGCTAGGCTTAAAATGGCTCGCAAGGGCAACTAGCCTAGTACTAATCTATTAAACAGTACTATAAGTGTGCCATAGATTTTTCAGGCATAAAGAGATAGTACATTTTAAGGGGAAATTGTAGAGACAAAAGCAGGAGAAGAACAGAAGGAATAGCTAGACATTTTGATATGCTATGTTTGATTGCAATGTGGATATAAAGGGAGTTTAGGAGGGGTAGGAGCAGGAGCACTCCCACGTAGGAGCGAGATAAGAGTGGAGTAGGGTCCTGAAGGCAGAAATAGTCTGGGTAGTTAGTATGTGGGGAGGAAGTCCATTCCATTTTAGTGCTAGTGAGAAGGATGATAGGATTGGCCTGGAGTACGTAAAGGTTTATACACGTCAAGAAGGTTCTGTTTGCTGGATCTGAGAGATCGGTCAGGAAGGTCCATGGTAAGGATAGAGGTGAGGGAAGAGCACTGAGAAGGCTTGGAAATGAGTTTATGGACAGTACAGAGTTGAATGACAGAGAGGGAGTTGGGCAGTTCTAGCAAGTTCAGAGAGTATAAGGAGTCGCAGTGGTGAGAGGATGATTTGGAGCTTGTAGCAAATTTGGAGATTTTATTGTAGCAGGATGCCAGTTTAGCTTTGAGAGTGGCTTGAAGGTTGGTAAGCATAGGTGCCCCATACATGGGAGAGGGGAGGAGGTAAGTGGTGGAGAGGGTAATCCTAGTTGGGGAGATTAGGAAGCGGTTATGGCAGTAGAGCATGCCAAGTTTCTGGTGAGTTTTCTTGATGTTAGTTTGAAGGTGAATGTCAGACTTTAGATATTCATCTATAAGGACTCCAAGAAGCTTGGCATGGGAGACTACTTAGATAGGGGTCATATTTTGGCTTTTTATAGAAAAAGAGTTTTTGTCTATTGTGAAATTCTTAGATGGGGTAAAGTTCATAATTTTGGTTTTGGTTGCGTTAGGGTGGTGGTTATTTAGTATCCAGGTCTCGGTGCTGCTAAAGGCTGCCTGAGTTACTTGCATGAGTTTAGGGAAAGATTCAGCAGAGCAGATGATAATAGAGTCATCTGCGTATTGCACAAGTTTAACATTTGGGATGCAATGATGGAAGTCGTTAATGAAGATACTAAATAGTAAAGGGCCTACAATAGATCCTTGGGGCATACCTGTGAAGGTGTCAAGGTAGGAAGAGGTCCAGTTGTTTCATTTAACAGCCTGCTGCCTACTTGAGACGTCATTGGAAAACCAACTGATAGTTGGGGAAGAGAGAGTAAGGTGTGAGATCTTTGACAATAGCAGGGTATGGGAAATGGCACTGAAGGCTTTGGATAGGTCTAAGAACAGGGAGGATACAACATTACCTGAGTCTCAAGCGTGGTTGACAATGTCAAGGAATGATAAGAGAGCTGTGGTGGTACTGTGGTAGGGTCTGAAATCATGTCGTGTGGGGGTCAAGAAGTTATGGTCTAAGAAGAAGGATAGAAGTTGTAGGCGAATACATTTTTCAAGTATTTTTTTAGATGGGGTGAGGATGGCTATGGGGCAGAAGTTGGGGATGTCAGTGTTGTTGTCTCCTTTGTGTAGGGGAATGAAGGCTTTTTTTTCCAAAGGAGGGGTACATAGGATTCTTGGATGGAACAGTTAATGAGAATACAGATGGGAAGGGCTATGCAGTCGGTGGCTAACTTTAAAAAGTTTGATGGTAAGTTGCCAGGGGCATTAGAGCATGGTTTTAATTTATTGAGAATTTTTTATAGTACTGACAAGGATAGGTTTAAGGGAGAAGGGAGGGGGTGGGTAGAATTGGTGGCAGAAGGAGAAGGGTTGGGGGAGAGAGTAGTAGAAAAAGCTGGATAATTCATACGGAAAGATGTGGTGAGCTTGGCTATAGAGTCGATGAAGAAGGAGTTAAAGTTGGTGGCTATGGTATGCTCTAGATCACTGGGGTTGGGACAGAGGTTGTCTTTTCTACCATGTTTAAAGAGGGTAGTGATACTACTACAAAATTTCTTTGGGTTGGATTTATAATTATTTTGGAGCTTTGAGTAGCAGGACTTTCGCTCAGAGCCAATAAGTTTTTTTACTATGTTGCGCAGTTGTTTATGTTTGTTAAGAGACTGTGGGGTTTTGAGTTTTTGGTAAAGTTTCCAGAGTTTATCACAGGTATACATAAGTGTTATGGTATCTTTGGAGAGCCATGGGACAGTTTGGGATTTCACTCTTAGTTCTTGGAGGGGCAAAGCTATTTAATGTATTGGTGAATATAGAACTGAAGTAAGTAACAGCATTGTCGAAGGGAAGAGTTTTTAGAGGGTTCCAGTTCATTTGTTTTAATCAGTCTGAGAAGGATTGTGGGTTGAAAGTAGCGAGGGTGCAGATTGTGATATAGTTATGTTGTAAGTCTAGCGGAGAGGGGGAGCGAATTGCAAAGGCAGGAAGGTGGTCACTACAGGAGTTGGGTGGGGTAACTCTGTCAGAGATGTTGTTGGGGTGGGAGAGTAATATCCAATCCAGAATAGTGCCAGAAGAGTTGTCTTTAGTGGGTCAGGTAGGGAAGTTGATTAATTGAGAGAAATTATATAGGTTTAAACTATTGGAGGTAGTGGTTGAGTGTACAGAACACCAATTAATGTTGACATCCCCTAGAATGATTGTTTCATTACAAATATTTTCTGAGAACCAAGAAAGAATATCTTCTAGAATGGGGATATTGTTTCCAGGTGGGATGTATAAAGCAGCTATGACTATGGTTTTATGGTTATTAATCTTGAGGAGGGCCATGGTTATTTTGTCTGTGGTAAACTGCGGTATGGGGTTGGTATAGGGTGCTACTGTTGGAGAGGAGAAAAAGGGTTTGGCTACTCCAACTCCTTTCTTCTTGGTTCTGTCATTTCTAATAATTCTGTAGCTGGGGGGGGGGGGGGCATTCAAGAGTCATTTAGGTGTGGCTTGAGCCAAGTTTCAGAAATGTAAAGAATGTCAGGGTGGTTATGGGAGAGCCAAGCATGAAAGTTAGGAAGTTTGTGGGCATTAAGAGCAGCTAAGAGGAGGGACTTATGGGAAGTGAGTGAAGGAGGTAGAGAGGAGTTGGCGTTATGGATATGAGGGGGTCCAGGATTAGGGTGAATGTCCGCAGAAAGGAGGATAGACATTAAATAAATAAATATAAAACAAATTAAATTAGATATTAAATCAAGTAAGGATAGTAGTTCTTTACAGGTCCTAGAGTTTGAGGTGAGATGAGGAGAGAAGGAAGGATAGGGAATATGAGAAGGTGGGTGTACTTTAGAAGTTTCAAGGATCTTTCTGTTAAATAGGAGACAGTTATTAGATTGATGGGGTGAGGAGAAATGTCAAGACAGTACATAAGCTGCCTGTAGAAATCGATAATATCCTTTCCCCCTCATTTTTCAATTCAGGAAAGAACGTGGGGAGATGGACTGTTTGGCTTAAAGTAAACTTGGATACCACATTAGGCATAAAAGAAGGAATAGTTCTTAAAGAAACACTGTCCCTGAGGAAAATGAGACAGGGCTGACACACCATAACAGATTGTAACTCAGATACCCTTCTTGCAAGAGGTCAACAGATCAGTAAAAAGTACAGTTTTGTACCTACCATAAATGTAGATGTTCGAAGATCCACATTGCTGCAGTCCTGACACTTGGGTAGTCCGCTGTCCCAGTCGGCCCGAATACCAAAGTATAAGGCTGACGTCGGTCAAGGCGCATTAGTCTGACGTCAGGACGTCAGGGTACAAATGCGCATGACCGACGTCATTTCCTCAGTCTTTTCTTGCCCCAGATGTCAGAAGACCCTAAAAAGATAAGGCCAAACCAAACAACACACCAAACCCCCTGTACCAAATATATGTACAATATATACAAAGTCAGAAAGGTACAATCCCACCCACACAACCACCCCTAAACACAGAGGGGAAGGAGGGAGGGTAAATTGGACTGCAGCAATGTGGATCTTCGAACATCTACATTTATGGTAGGTACAAAACTGTACTATGTTCTTCATCTCACATTGCTGCAGTCCTGACACTTGGGTAGAATCCCAAAGCAGAGGAAAGGGAGGATGGCAAATCACAAAGAAGCAGGAGCTGACAACATGCCCTGTAAAATAGCAGTGGCAAAACCAGCCCTAGATTTAGAGTAGAGAGGAAGGTGGTAATGCTTAGAGAAAGTATGCACTGAACTCCAAGTAGCTGCCTCCAAAATATCCTTAGTTGCCACCCCTTAGAAATGCTGTTGAAGTGGCAGTAGCCCTAGTGGAATGAGGCCTAATCCCAGCTGGAATCTCCTTGCCATGATGGGAGTAACAGAAAGTAATGCAAAACCCAATCCACTTAGAAATAGTTTGTTTTGACACAGGCTTACCCTGAGAACTCAAAGCAAATGAAACAAACAACTGCTGAGACTGCCTAAAATCCTTAGTCCTGCTTAAATAATAACGTAATTGCCTGTGTACATCTAAAGTGTGCAAAATCTTTTCCCCCTTATTTTGGGGATTTGCATAAAAGGTAGGCAAATGAATAGTTTGGTTTAAAGCCACACTAGAAACCACTTTAGGCATAAAGGAAGGATTAGTACGTAAAGATACCCTATCCTTATGAAAAATCAGGAAAGGCTCAACCGCCATAAGGGCCTGCAATTCAGACACCCTTCTTGCAGAGGTAATGGCTAACAAAAAGCAGTCTTCCATGACAAATATTTCAATTCAGCAGTAGCTGCAGGCTCAAAAGGTTGTAGAGTGAGTTTCTCCAACACAAAATTGAGGTCCCAAGCAGGAGTAGGAGCTCTACGTGGGGGTCTTATATTCTTTGCCCCTCTAAGAAATTGCTTGAACAAAGGATGAGAAAACAATGGTGGGTCACAATCATAGTGAGCTGAAATTGCTGCAGCATGAATCTTAATGGAAGAGAAAGACAAACCTTTGTCCAATAACTCAGTAAGATATTGAAGAGCCACACTCAAATTTGGCTCAGAAACATCCAAATCCTTTGCTGCACTCCAAAATAAAAATCTCTTCCATTTTTCTGCGTACACTTTCCTTGTACTAGGTCTTCTGGCTTCCATAATGACATTCAAAACTTGTTGAGGAAGCTGAGACCTGCTATGGTTCAAAACAGAATATGCCAGGCTGTTAGATGAAGAGAGTGAAGCTTGACATTGAGTAGATGCCCGTCCTTCTGAGACAATAGGTGTGGAATCAAGGGTAAGGGCCATGGAGGCTTCCTTACCAGACTCCTCAGCAATGGGTACCAGTGCTGCCGAGGCCAATCTGGAGCTATTAAAATCATCCTTGGCTTGTCTTGTCTGACCTTTAGGAGTACCTTTGGGAGGAGAGGCAGAGGTGGAAAGGCATACACATGAAGATTTTTCCAACTGAAAGAAAGAGCATCCACTTTCCAGGCTGTGTGATGAAACCTTTTAGGTGCAAAACTTTGGCAGCTGGTGGTTTAGTGGAGAAGCGAACAGATCTATGTCTGGAGTTCCCCATGACACTGTCAATTTCTGAAATACATGAAGATCCAGTTTCCACTCGTGGGGATCCATGATTTGCCTGCTTAACACATCTGCTAAGGAGTTCTGTGCTCCTGGCAGAAACCTTGCTTGAAGATTCAGTTGCAAGCTTAACGCAGTCTCCCACAAAATCATTGCTTGCCTGCATAGAGGATAAGAATGTGTTCCCCCTTGTTTGTTGATGTACCACATGACAGTTGTGTTGTCTGTTAGAATCAACACCTGCCCTGGAAGAAGTAAATCCTTGAAAGCCAGTAATGCAAACTGGACTGCTAACATCTCCTTCATGTTGATATGCAGATGCTGCAGTCTGGCAGGCCACTTGTCTTGTATCCACTTTCTATTCAGATGAGCTCCCCAAGCTGTGTCTGAGGCATCTGTCGTTAGAATCTGACTCGCCTCTGGCCGGGTCACAGAGAGTCCCTTGTTTAGGTGACATTCCTGAGCCCACCACAAAAATTCCTTTTGAATGCAAGGTATTATTTGAATGACAGTGTCCAAATCCTGGCAGTGCTGTGTCCATACATTTTTGAGATACCATTGCAGCTTCCTCATATGCAGTTTGGCATTGGGAAGCACCAGAATACAAGATGCCATGAACCCTAAGGCTTGAAGGACTGTCCTTGCAGTCAGCCCGGACTGATGAGATAGTTGATGGAAGTAAAGAGAAAGATTCTTTTGTTTGTCCGGGGTTAAAAGGCCATCTGGGTTGCTGTATTCAGTCTCACACCCAGAAAGCACATGTCTTGAGAGGGTACTAGACTGGACTTTATTTCGTTCACAGAATACCCTAGGCATCTTAGCACTGCTATCACATATTCCAAATGCTGAAGAAGCACGTCCCTTCCTTGAGCCAGAATCAGACAATCGTCCAAATAAGGATAGATTTGTATTCCTTTTAGCCTGAAGAAAGCTATCACTGGAGCCAGAACCTTTGTGAATACTCTGGGCAGTAGATAAGCCAAAGGGCAATGCAGAGAACTGATAATGAGAATTCCCAGCTCGAAAACGCAGATACTTCCTGCAAATTAGTCTGATAGGAACATGAAGGTAAGCTTCCTTGAGATCCAAAGTTACCATCCAGTGATCTTTGCCCAGCAGAGGTAAAAGCTGTTGTAACGTCAACATTTTGAACTTGGGAATGTCCAGATAAGTGTTGAGGATAGATAAATCCAAAATTGGTCTCCACGTGTTCCCCTTTTTGGTACTAGGAACAGGCGTGAATAAAATCCTAGGCCCCTTTCTGGCACAGGAACCGGCTGAATGGCCCCTATTTGGAGTAACAGAGAAATTTGCTTGTGAGCCTCTTTGCTTTGTTGAGGAGGAATGTCTGGCATGCCTTTGAAAGGAGGCAAGGTATGGAAATAAAACCTGTAACCGTGGTGAATGATATCCAATACCCATCTGTCTTGGGTAATTAAACTCCAGTTTTCTTTGAAAAGTGCCAACCTTCCTCCCAAAGGTGCTGCCAGACGAGAAGATTCTGGCAGCTGAAAAGGCAGGTCATTGGGTCTGTTTACGAAAGGACTGACCCCTGCCCTCACCAGAAGACTGAGCAGGTGAACTCCCTGTTCTAGGTCTAAAAGAATCTTGAGCTCTGCCCCTACCACGTCTAGACCTACCCCTAGACTGGGAATCATAAGCAGGATATGTCCACCCCTTGGTAGGCCAATTTCTACTAAACTTCGGAGGCTGAACCTGCAAAAAATCTTTAACAGTCTGCATAGACTTAGCCTTGTCTTCCATTTTCTTTAGAACTGCTTCCACAGGCGAACCAAACAACACATCAGATTGTAAAGGAGCATCTAAAATCCTTGTCTTCACATGCTCAGCTAAATTCTGATCCCTCAGCCAGGCGTGCCTGCGAAGAACCGAACCAGTGGCAGCCACCCTCGAAGAGGCCTGCACAGCATCAAAACCACATTGCAAAGAATGCTTACCCACCTGTTCAGAAACATGAACTAAATCCTGCAACTCTTTACACTCAATACCTTCCGCCAAAGCATCTACCTTAGACTTTAATTGTGAAAGGAGATAATTTTGGTATTTCAACATGTGAAACTGGCAATTCAAAGCTCTCATGGCCAAAGTGGAAGAAGTATACACTTTCTTTCCCCATCTATCCAAAGCCCTTGCCTCTTTATCTGGAGGAACAGGATTTTTAACAACAGAAGCCTTAACACCTTTAGGCCCCTGTGAAACAGTTTCTGGGTCTGCCCTAGGACTCTTAAAAAGATACTTATGAGCTTCAGGCACCTTATAATATCTATCCGGTTTAACTGGAGCAGGAGGCAAAGAATCAGGGTTCAGAGAAGCCTCTGCAAAACATCCTCCACCACATCTAGAACAGGGGTATAGCTAAAGGCCTATGCTGGGGTAGAAACAAAATTCCTAAGCCTTTTCCTGGAATCAGAGAAATCCTGACCTTCCCATTTAAAATGCTCCCTCATGGAATGAAGAGTCTCTGAAAATGAAAAATCCTCAGGAGGAGAAGCAGAAGGAGTAGAATCATCTACATCAGAATCAGAGTAAGGGGAATACTCCTGCAAGTCTTCAGCCGAAGACTCAGAAGCATCCGAACACTGCTCAAAACTCCCAAGCTCAGGTTCCACCCTAGGCCTCTTATCAGGAGGGGGCATAGAACCTCTAATCATTGTAATCAAATCTTCTGCCATCTTAAGCATATGCTTCTTAGGTACAGACCCTGAAGAACTAGGGGTAACACCTGAAACAAAACCTGGCCTGCCCCTGGGAGAAGCCTTGGAAACAGCAGGGGAGGGCCTAACCACCTTAGGAACAGCTACCTGAGAAGCCCCTTCCGCCTGGCCTACCTCCTGAGAGGTCACATCTTGCAGTAATAAAGTCTCTCCCTGGGATTCCAAAGAAATTTCTGGCTGAACCTCTGGCTCCACCGAGCCCTCTAAAGAACCGACGTCCGTGCGGGCGGTCTTCCAACCTAGGCTTTGCTGTTTTGTCCTTGCGCTTTTTAGGCGGGCGTCGGAGCATCCGGCGGCATTTTATAATTACACCGCTTCCCAAAACTAACCTGGCACAATCTAATCTTCTCTTTATAGTGCGTTTGTTAAATCTAGCACAAGGCGACAGCCAACAACGTCGTGCTCAGGCCCTAAGCAAGGTATACACAAGGTATGGTAATCCCTATGAGGTATCCGTTTCCCACAAGAAATACAGTTATTCACTTTTTCTGACATCCGGTAAAATACTGGGGCAAGAAAAAACCAGAGTATTCCCCAGCGGGCTACTTAGCCAACTTGATTCGATCTGAAACTCCGACTTGAAAATCTCAGAACGCCAACCTGCACTTGCAAAACTGCTTCTGCATCGGACCATGCGGCAAAAAAGACTGAGGAAATGACGTCGGTCATGCGCATTTGTACCCTGACGTCCTGACGTCAGACTAATGCGCCTTGACCGACGTCAGCCTTATACTTTGGTATTCGGGCCGACTGGGACAGCGGACTACCCAAGTGTCAGGACTGCAGCAATGTGAGATGAAGAACATCTGCTTTCCATGTTTAGAACTTCAAGTCTGCCAGATTAACTGGTTCAAATGGTGCAGCTATTAAGTTCCCAAGAAGGGGCCACCAGTTTTCTTGGAGGCCTCTTAAGTAAAACTCCTTTTAAAAACATTTTTTGACATAGACTGCATTGAAAGAGGAGCATTAATGGACAGACATTGTAATGGCTGATAAATTAACCTTGATGGAGGAGTAAGAAAGGCCAAGGATAGTAACTTGCACAAATACTGTAAAATCAGAGAATAAATATCCTTAAATAGGTGATGGTTATGTTGCTGGCACCAACCAGAAAATCTTTTTTTCACTTGCTAATATATGATTTTATAGTGGCAGGCTTTCTTGCCTAAATTAATACTTGCTGCATGTTCTCAGTAAACAAGTGTCTGAAAGGAATTAAAATCCTATCATCCATGCAATCAACTGAAGTTGATTGGGGTCAGGGTGTGTAAAGCACTCCTAATCTTGTGTAAGTAGATCCAGTCTATGAGGAAGTGTGTGGTAAATGCCACTTGCCATTTCCAAAAAAATGGAGAACCACTGTTGTCTGGACCAGAAGGGAGTCACCACAATGATTTTGAAGAATTCCTTCTGGATCTTCAGAAGTACCCTGAATATCAGTGGAAAGGGTCAAAGCATACAGGAACATTCCTGTCCAATGAAAAGTTAAGGCTTTTGTCTTTCAGGTTTTCTTGCATGGAGTACTGGAGCAGAATCTTGCCAGCTAATTATTCAGAAAGGTGGCAACAGGTCTACCTGAGGAGCTCCCTATAGATGGATCAAATCTTGGAAGATCCCTTGATATACTTTCCATTTTTAATTTCTCCTAGTCTTTTGGGTTTCTAATACCATGATGGGAATGGACCCCATTCCTAAGTTAAAGTACGATTAAAGTTCATGAAATTAGTATTGTTTCACTCTTTGATGTTAGCCAAAAGTGCTCTTCGCAGGACCCACAGTGTACCCAGTAATGACTCCTTCTGCAATTCGTACGGTGTTACATGAAATGGTAACATATCTAAATCTTCTTCTTCTTCTTTTGGCTGTTCCCATTAGGGGTCACCACAGCGGATCACCTGTTTCCATTTCTTCCTGTCCTCTGCATCTTGCTCTGTCACACCAACCACCTGCATGTCCTCTGTCACCACATCCATAAACCTTATCTTAGACATTCCTCTTTTCCTCTTACCTGGCAGCTTCATCCTTAGCATCCTTTTCCCAATATACCCAGCATCCCTCCTCAGCACATGTCCAAACCAATGCAATCTCGCCTCTCTGGCTTTTTCTACAAACTGTCAAACCTGGGCTGACCCTCTAATATACTTATTCCCAATCCTGTCTACCCTCATCACACCCAGTGCAAATCTTAACATCTTTAACTCTGCCACATGCAGCTCTGACTCCTGCCTTTTTGTCAATGTCACTGTCTCCAACCCATATAACATAGCTGGTCTCACTACCCTTTTGTAGACCTTCCCTTTCACTCTTACTGGTACTAGTCTGTCACAAATCACTCCTGACACACTTCTCCACCCACTCCACCCTGCCTGTACTCTCTTCTTCATCTCTCTTCCACACTCGCCATTACTCTGAACTGTTGATCCCAAGTATTTAAACTCATCCACCTTCACCAACTCTACTCCCTGCATCCTCACCATTCCTCTATCCTCCCTTTTATTCACACACGTATATTCCATCTTAGTCTGGCTGACCTTCATTCCTCTCCTCTCTAGAGTATATCTCCACCTCTTCAGGGTCTCCTCAACCCGTTCCCTACTCTCATTACATATCACAATGTCATCTGCAAACATTATAGTCCAATCTAAATACGATTGTAAATTATTTTTTATAAGACCAGTTGCGCCTACTACTATTGGAACTGTCTGGGTATCTTTCTTCCACATGGCTCTCATTTCTGCCTGCAGATTGATGTATTTTATGTCTCTCTGTACACAAGACACTGTAGTCACTAGGTGTGATGATTTCAATGATCAATGCTACTTTTGTCTTCTTTTCTTGGACCACTATATATGGTTTTATAGCATCTATCTTTTGGACTGTTGGTATTGGGTGATCCCATGTTATGTAAACTTCATCATTTTCTATGATTCTCTGTGGCTCATGTTTCCAGTATTTTTCAGCCACTTCGATACCATAATGTTTGCACAATCTCCAGTGTAACAATCTCGCCACATTATTATGCCTTTCAGTATATAGTCCCTCTGCCATTAGAGAGTCACAACCAGCAATAAGGTGTGTGACCATTTCCAACTTGGTTCCACAAAACCTACATATGTCTGTTTCTCCTACATGTTTAATTGACTTAGTAAACCAGCGTGTATGTAGCACACTATCTTGGGCTGTCAGTATTAACCTTTCAGTTCTTGATGTAAATTTGGCTCTCCTTAACCATTCCTGCATTTGTTCTTGATCAACATGAGGCTCTTCCAGAAGTTTATACTTGCAACTATATTTATGTTTTTCCATATTTCTTGCCTTCTCATCTGGTCCTTCAACTTATATTCTTTCTTTTGTTTTTTAGCACATTCAGTTGCTACCTGGTTTTTATCCACTTCTAATCTGATTTCCATTCCTGCTTGACGTCAATATGATTCCGCTAAATTAAGCAGAGATGTCACCTTAGATTTATTCTCCTCATGTTTCAAAACTTTCACCACATTTGGATCTTGTGAGGTCAGTAGATATGTGTGGAGTCCCACGATTGCAGATATATACATGTAATCAATTTCAAGGAGGTCCATCCCTCCTTCAGAACGGGGAATATATAATCTTGATATACATTGATTTTTATAAATCATTTGGTGAACATGAAGCATCCTTCTTGTTTTAATATCCCATCTATCCAACACTTTTTGGGGCCGGCCAATCACTCCAAAACTATAAGTTAGGACAGGAAGAGCAAATTATTTATAGCTTGGATCTTGTTTGTAGGTGTCAATGCTGTTTTCAGGATTAATTTAAGTCTTCTAAAGTACTCCTTACTAAGCTTTATTCACATTTGTTCATGTTGTATTGCTGATCCTTCCTAAATTCCCAAGTATTTATACACCCCCTCTTGCTCAAGTTCTTTTATATCACATTCTTGTCCCAAACTGATGTTTTCCTGGTGCTGCAATTTTCCTTTTTTAAAGGTTGCTTTTGCACATTTACCAAGACCAAATGACATTCCAATATCATCTGAAAAAGTTTTGACAACCTGCAGTTGTGCTTTCAGTTCCTCATCTGATGAGCTACACAATTTTAAATCATCAACAAAGAGAAGATGAAAAGTCATTAAACTTTGTTGTTTTCTAGAAGCCAAATTATAACCATGACCTAAGCTGTTAAGTAAACAGCTTAATGGATTAATGGCAAGGCAAAATAGCAACGGTGACAGGGAGTCACCCTGGAATATCCCCCTTTGGATTTTTATCCCTGGGATAATAATCCGTCCTTTATCATGGCTTAATTGCAACGTGGTCTGCCACTGTTTCATGGTTACTGTAATGTAATCAATCAGTGTAGGATGTACATTATACATTTTTAAGCACTCTTTTATCCATGAATGTGGGATACTATCAAATGCTTTTTTATAGTCAGTCCATGCCATACTTAGATTCTTCCCTTTGTTACAGTTCTCCATTATAACTTTATTTAACAACAAATGATCCGTTGTTCCATATGACTTTCTTTTATTGCCCTTTTGTTCTACTGCCATAATTGAGTTGTCTTCTAAATGGCTATAAATTCTGTCGGCGTCAATCCCCATGTATAGTTTATACATCGTCGGAAGACAAGTTATTGGTCTATAATCTTTAGGGTAGCTTGCAGGTTTACACTTAAATAAGAGCATTGTTTTTCCTGTTGTTAACCAGTGCGGTGTCTGTTCGTGGTGTGCATATTAATAGTTCTTACTCATGGCCAGATCCTCGTATAAAGAAGTTAATACTTTAAGCCAAAAGTTAGGTACTGCATCTGGGCCTGGGGTTTTCCAATTAGAGGCTTTTCTCAACTTTGTTTCAATCTCTCTGGCTGTTATTTCATCCCATTTCATATCATGTACCTTTAAACTTCTTATTCTTTCTTTTACTTCTTCTATCCATTTAGCATCTTTGTTATGTTCCACATGATCTTCATAGATACTTCTCCAAAATGTATCTACTTCCTCTTTTTTTTTGCGGTCTTTCAATTCCTTTTACCTTATTTCTCAGTTATCTATGAAACTTTTTTGGGTCATCAGTAAATTGCTTATTTTGTGATTTTCCTTTATATTTATCTTTGTATCTTCTGAGTCTTTCCACCTGTTTTGAAATTTTTAGTTTATCTCCAATAGTGCACAATAGATCCTGGTCTGTTCTAATACTGCGCATTGCTTTTATCACATCTATCTTTCTTAATATTTTTGTTGATCTGTTCCTCCTTCTATAATCTTCTAACAATGACACTTCTTGTCTTAGCTGCTGTATAGTTTTCTCTATTCGATATTTCCATGATGGTATTCGCTTTCGCCCTCCCCCCCTTTCTGACACCTTATGTTCCTGTAGTAGAATTGTATCAGTTATTAATTTAGCAGCACAGTAATATATTCTCTTTACTTCTGTTATATCATATGGATCTCTATGGACAGTCCTAATGACTGTGTTCATTTGTTTTATCAAATTTCTGACTTTTGGGATTTTATTAACCTTCTGCAGTCTATTTCTCTCATTGATCTTGATATATCTGTCTTTGTCTACTAAATCAAGCAACTCTTCTCTTGACTCCTTTTCTTCCATACTGAGGGGACATCCCTTGTTTTCCACTTCCTGCAGGCATTCTATAGAAAGTTCTATATCATCTTCTTGTGGCACATTCTCTTCAATTTCATCCTGTGTCATCTGTTGTTTTGTCATATGGAAAATCACTGGCCTATCACTCCTCAACATTGACTGCATCAGAGTTTCCTGTTCCTTTCCTTCCTGTCTAGCTTCAAGTGAACTTTTATACTGGTTTCCTGTGGAAGACTCCAAAACATCTTGATATGGCACCTGACCTGTTGCTTCCTGTTCCACTGGTTTCCGCTTAATTTGGATATCCATTGCTCTAGCCTGTTGTGGTGCTTTCTGCATTTGATTTTCTACACTGAATCCTTCTCTTTGCAGCTATTCCATTACCTCAATTTCTGTTTCTTTGACTTCTCCATTACTAATCTATTTTTCTACTTTTCCTCTTAGTCTTCTTATTTTTTGTATTGTAAAGTTTTCCATATCTGGATTCCTTTGCCTATATTTTTCTTCGAATATCTTTGGTGCTGCTCTTTTTGTATTAGTTAGTTTTGCTTTCTCCTTTGCATAAATATTACACCATATTAAATCTCTTTTCCTTTCCCCTGTCCACATTTCTTCTTCATATGTCTCCTGATATTGCTTTTCCTTATTCTGAGGACTCACTCCATCATGCTGTGATGCAGTCTGTTTTAGACCTTCTATATTAAATCCTTCACTTAGCAGGCACTCCATAACTTCAACTTCTATTTCTTTAACTTCTACTTTACTAATTGTCTTTTCTACAGTAAATCTTTGTGCTTTTAGTCTTTTTATTGTGAAATTTTCCATATCTGGATGCCTTTGCCTGTATTTTTCTTTGAATATCTTTGAAACTGCCTTCTGTATATTAGTTAACTTGGCTTTCTTCTTTGCATAAATATTGCACCATATCAAATCTCTCTATTTCCCATGTCCATATTTCTTTTTTATATTTTTTAAATATCACCAGGTTTTGCTTATAGTTTCTCACTTCCTCAGAGGCTTCTTTTTCCAAAGAGATCAAAGTTTCTTGATCTATATACTGTTTTTCAAAAATCTGTTGTATTAATGAAAGCAAATTTTTATTTGAAGCTTGTGGCAGTTTTTCCTGTGGAAGTATTTTTCTTTCCTCTATTTTCTCTCTTAATCATTTTGGATATCTTATATCTGGAAATTCTGGTCTTTTTACATAATAGTAACAATGCATAACTTCTTTGTTATCCTCAATAGTCCACTCTGTCATCATTATGGCTCTTCTTTCGCCAATCAATTTTTGTCATTTTTGTGGACTACTGCATCCTTCTACAACAAGGGGGGCATCCTCTGCCTGGCCTGGCCCCACTGTAAGATTTTTTCTGTATTTTGAGGATTCTACACTGTCATTTTTTCCAGTCCTGGCACCAGTGTGCCTACCAGGATTTGGCACTTTTTAATCCTGGGTCTTGTGGACCCAACTACATTTTTAATTTACTTCTGTCCATTATATATGCTATATAAATATGTCTATCCATCAGTGTCGCCTTGGTGAGGTTTTGTGAAAAACAGGGTCCACCCCGTGAAGGTACTCACCAGGACTTGAGGATGAATTCAATTTCAGAACCACTACACTCCTTTGCTTGCTGACTTTTCATCTCTCCATCAGGACCCCTCTTGCCAGCTGATTGTTCAGAAAGGAGGCAAATCTTGGAAGATCCCCTGATATACTTTCCATCTGTGAGGTTCTGCCTATGTCCTGCTCAGCTTGTCTGCCACACAATTTTGCTCTGACAGAATGCAGGATGCCGTCGAGTGAGATTGTGCTGTGAAGTTCCCAAGCTAACATGGCTAGTCTGCAAAGGGGGTACAACCTAGTTCTTCCTTGCTTATGTACCACATGACTGCGGTATTGTCTGTCACAACCTGAAGAAGTCCCAGGGACCAAAGGTGCTTCATAGTGTTGAGTGTCTTGATCAAGGCAAGCACTTCTTAAATTTATGTACTTGCATCTGTCCTTGGTGTCCCACATACCTTGTACTTTTGTCCTTCCTGAAACTGCTCCCTAAGGAAAGTCTCAGGTGTCTGTGGTGGCTGACTGCTTTGAAACAGGAAGAGAGAGAGAGAAGGGGTGACCAGGATTTAAAGAAATTTGTTGCTTCCACCAAGTGATTTCTCTTCTGACAAACTCCAGCATTGGGATTTGAAAGTACAAGAGATATTGGTGCTGGAACCAGAGAGACTTCCGATACTACTGTATTTTTCTCGTGCAGTCTTGCCATGGTTATCATGTGAATCATACATGCCATGAGACCCAAACTCATAAGGTATTCCCTTGCGTTGACTGAAATCTGAGTGGAAAACCTTAGAAATAGCTCTAGATATAGTTTACCTGTGGAAGAAAAGCTCTTTAAACTGAGGTGTCTAGCTAACATGCCAGAAGCACAATCCTGTGCGATGGAGTCAAAAACGATCTCTTGGAATCCCAGCTTGTGTAAGAGATCTCCCACCTAAGTGAGAGATTCCTGAAACTCTGAAAAAAGACTCTGCAAAGACAAGAAAGTTGTTGGAATATGGAAAAATATGGATACTCTGTAGTCTACAATGAGCTATAACTAGAGCTAGACACTTTGTGAACATTCTTGGTGTGGTAGATAGTCCAAAAGGTAAAGCTGAGAATGGATAATGTGATCCAGACATACAAAACTTTATGAAATGTCTGAAGTCTGGACGAATAGGGATGTGATAAGCATCTTTTAAATCTAGTGTTGCCTGGAAACTTAAATGAGGAAAAAGGTTTAACAGACTGTGAAGTGACAGTATTTTGAACTTAGGTACTATCACAAACATGTTTAAGAAAGATCCAGAACTGATCTCCAAGCATTTTATTTCTTCAGCACTAAAAACAACCTTTTCCTACCTGAGAAGGAAGAACTGGTTCTACCACACCCTGAGACAGCATGTAATGAAGGACAAACAAGACTCTCGACTGATGGATGAGGAACTACCCCCCTGGAAAGGAAGAATTTCCTCCCACTGCCATCTGTAAACTTGATATTCAGAACCCATTTGTCTGAAACTATATTTTACTGAAGAGACAAATTGACATTCACATTTCCTGGAAGGGAAAAAGGGCTGCCACAGTCAGGGGGGAAACAAGGTCCCTTAAATAGAGGAACTATCACAGGGGGACATCATTTCAACCATCACAGTTTACTGTGAAGGCATATTAAGTAATCCCAAAATTATAACAAACACAAAGAATGATTTCAAAGTGTACAATTATTCAAATATTGAACTTAGTACTAAACACGCTGATTTTTTGTCAAAAGGATTTAACTTTGTGCCAAGTAGAAGGGGGAATATTGTTGATTCACTAATAGATCTAAAACTCTTTACTCGAAAGATGAACCTTAAGCTGAATGCTGAGATGGACTTAATTACCAATAGTCATGGAATGGATGATAGCATATTAAAGAAATCCAGCCTTTTTAATCCTGTTATGAATCCAGATGTGGCAATTTTTGAACATATTTGTGAGTGTGAATACAGGGAACATTACAGACATAGAGAGCATGAAAGTAAATTTAATCTTACAAAAGATGAGTATAGTATATTAAAGTTTATTGGTAACAAGGATTGTATACGCATAATGAAGCCAGATAAGGGTAATGGGGTTGTGGTGGCTAACAAACAAGATTATTACAGTATTATGATGTCCATGTTGTTAGAAGAGAATTATAGTGAAGTCAGCATAAATTAAATTAACATAGCTTATCAGAGGATAGACATGGTCTTGGAGGATATGGTATTCCAAGGTGAGATTATTGAAAGTGAGTATGAGTTTATGCAGAATCAATACCCTGTTGTAAGTGCTATCTTTGGAATACCAAAAATCCACAAAGGACTAAGTAATGTTAAATTTAGACCAATTGTTGATGGGAAACGTAGTAAAGTGAGTTTTATCAGCCAATTTTTGGACCAAAAATTAAAGAAGGGTCTTGAAGTTACACCACATTTAGTTAAAGACTCATGGCATTTTCTAGAAACCATTAAACACTGGGATATACCAAAAAAGTTTTATTTCGTAACTATAGATGTTTGTAATTTATTTAGTGTGATTCCACATGATGTGGGGTTAGAATGGCTGGAGGAACAGCTTTATGTTACTGGGGTCTATGAACAAGACAAAGTTAATACATATGTTAGACAAATGGAACTAGTATTAAAAAACAACTTTCTATATTTTGATGGCCTTTATTTTAAACAATCTCATGGCGTAGCTATGGGGGCAGCTTGTGCCCCCATCTACGCCAATTATATCATGGCCTATTGGGAAAGAGAGTATGTACACAAAAGTGAATATAGTCCATATATTAACACATATATGCGATTCTTGGATGACATTTTTATTGTTTGGACAGGAAACAAACCATTATTGGATAATTTTATAGATTACATTAACAACACCGTGTGGTTTTTGAAGTTCACACACTTAACCAACACTGAGAAGATAGATTATTTGGACGTTAGTTTAATATATGACAAGAAAGAACATAGAGTGAAATCAACTATATACAGGAAACCTACCTTCTCAAACTCGTATTTACATTATGATAGTTGGCACCCTAACCATCAGAAGAAAGCCATAGTTAAAGGGCAGATGGTTCGAGTAGTACGTATGGTTAGTGATACTGTGGACTTTGAGAACGAATTAGATTTTGTAATAGGAATGTTTCTTAATAGAGGGTACCCAAATAGGTTATGTGAAGACCTGAAAAAGGAAATTGTTTTTAAAAGGAACAACAAGATTATGGTACCAATTATATTATCGGATGTAGATCAGTTTGGATATTCTACCCACAATAGAGAGCAAAATACATTTGGTAACGACACCATTTTATATATTTTAAGGTACAACAGGGACACTGAGTTTATAGTCAATATTGTTATGAAATACTGGGATATTTTTCATAAACATAAGGAGGAACAAAGGCTTTTTTTACTTAAGCCTAAATTTGTTTATAGAAAGGATTGGTCACTGAAAGACATTTTTGAAAGGAGTACGGCCGATGGCAAGAATATTAGTAACAAACCCAAAGGTAACTATAAGTGTGGAAGATGCACTACATGTAAACATATTTGGACATCGGGACACAAAATTTTTGTTAACAACTGTGACATTGCAATTAATGGTCATTTTGATTGTTTTACTAAAAATGTGGTGTATTTGGCCAAGTGTCAACAATGCAGGGCATTCTATGTTGGAAAAACCTGTAGAAGGTTTAGGGATAGAATAAAAGAACATATGCTAGATATACAACATAAAAAATCTGTAAATGCCCTAGCCAGACACATTATGACCAATGGTAGTCATAATTTTAAGTTTTGTGTCATACAGCAGGTGATTTTTGACCAACAAGGTAGAATCACCCAGTTCCATTTAGACATGAGCGAGCTCATCTGGCAACTTAGGCTTGACGCCTGTAATAACCCAGGCTTGAATGAATTTCTTTCAATCAAGCCCTGGCTTAAAATAAAAAATATTCAAAACATATAAATTTTTAGCCGGTAAACATCAGCAGTGTGTGAAGAGGTCATTATTTATTCTATATACACATTGAGGTAACTGTAGCTAATTTTATTGATTTTAAATCAACATCTACACATATACAATACATATATTTTTAGAACAAATAACCAAATACACAAGTGTAGGATGACATATATTTTTTATATATATATTTTTTAGTTATGTATATTAATTTTATACACATTACAGCTAGGTTTAAGTAGTACTTATTAACCTTGTAAAGGTAAACCAATGAAGCAAATTCAGGTATTAGCTGGTGCACTTAGGGTTTGCGTTTAACTCAAACTAAATAAGTGTTAATTAAGTGTAATTGTTTAATGTGTTTCAGTATATATTAGTGGTACTATGTCACCAATCTGATGAAGTCATTTCCTTGGGACGAAACCTGGGTTATTGGTGATTTCGGTGCTGCTATTTTGGAGTGTTCACTGTTTTTATGCGTTTGGAATAAACCTGTTTTTACATCTTGGGCAGTTTGGATATCGTTCATTCAGTCTATCATTAAGGTCCCTTAAATAGTCATTCTGGCTTGTTGAACAGTCCTTCTTCTTAAATGTCTGTTCACCTGCATTTTATTGAGACTTATTTTTTTGCCAAAAACTGGATGAGGGATTAGAAAATCCCTTAGAAAATTTGGAAACGGAGGGTTGAAAAATCTTAAAGAGATTCCATAAATCTGTTTACCCCTCTCATCACAATTTTTTGTTCACCTCTGCAGCAGAGGGGCCAAAAACTAAATCTTTATCCAAAGAAGAATTAAAAATCTCATTTTTAACAGTATCTGAGAGGTTCTAAGAATGTAGCCAGGCAAACATCCTCGAAACACAAGTTTCAGCTGAATTGTGCACACACTTACAACAATAAGTAATGACTTGCACAATAATAAAAAAAATTATTTAAAGCACATTTTCCTTTCATGAAAAAACTGAAGAGAAAGCATTCCCCATGCTTTCACAATTAGTCAGAATAAACATTAATATATGAGCCTGACAATTCAAAATTCTGAAAATCAAAGTTGCAGAAGCATACACTTGTTTCTCGTACTTAAATCTCCCCATCCTTATCAGAAAAAGTAGGATTGGAATTAACCAAATGTTTAGCAGCAGTAGGATCAACTAAAGCTATAGCTGATGGGTCAGGATTGGAAAGACTGTATAAAAATTTAAAAGACTGAGGAAATTTATACCTCATATCGGCCATGTAAGGATATTTGGCTGGCTGTCGGCAAATTACAGGCAGTAACACACAGTCCTCCGTAGCTGACATCACTGGAGGAATAGGTGAAGGTGCTGGAAAATCCATTTGCAACAGCTCATAGTATTTTCTGAGGGACTTTACACCTCAATGTTCTCCCACCATAAACACTTGGACATTCTGGGAATAGTCTCAGGAAAAGGGGAAATTCCCATAGGGAGAATAAAAAACTGAGCACTCCCCTGAGTCAGAAATATGAGTAGAAAACCATGTAGTGGTTCCTTCATCTTCCTGTTCATATTCAGAATCTTGAATCTCTTTGAGAAAACAGGTATCCCTCTTACTTTTACCAGAAACTATTTAAAAAGATGAATCAATAGACTGAATTAAACCGTGAGCCAAACCCAGTAAATTAATCCTGTCTAAGAAAATTTCAGGAGGAGTACACATATGTTTAGTTTTCTGTTTCTTTTTGACAGGAAAAGTGGAGCCAAAAGTGTAATCAATGGTTGCAACAGCTACCTCAGGCAAAGGCACAACATTCTGTCAAAACAGGGAAGCCTTTTCTGTTCCCTTTCTTAGGACCAACAAGAATGTCTCTCCCTTGCCCATTAAAGGGACCCCAAGAGCCACAGGCAATGTGGCTAACCCTCTGGTCCATAGTGGCTGTATGTGCTATACCAGAGTGATCTGAGATAAAAGCTAAGTAGTTTGAGGTCCAACTAATGGCCACAGCATAGTCATCCACTGGCAACTGAGGCAAGCTGCTAGCCCACTATGGTGGCAAATGCTATTTGCTTAACTTTTTCTTTTTGTGGCTGGGAGAAGGATTAACTGTGCAACTGACACAGTCTGTTCCATGGTAACGCTGAAAATGTTGGCTTCCATGAAATAACAAGCAAGAGACAACAAACATAAAAGGTCTTTAAAAGTCACTTCTGTGACACAAAAACACAGTAAAACAAATTAAAATACTTTGTCAGTCCCAGAAAGTAAAATAAATACAATTTTCCGCACAGAAAAATTTGTTTCTAAATACTTTAAAACAACTTTTAAACTGACAGGAAAAGGAACTCTCATTTGAAAGTGCAATTAGTCTCAGGACAGTCCTTTAAAAGATATTTTAAAGCTTTGAGTTTACCTTTCCTGAACAGAAAAGTGAAATAAAACAATTAAAAAGATAAAATGTGAGGTTCCCCCCAAAGGGAACTTATCCGTTCAGCAAAGGAACAGCACAAGCTGACCATCAATCCTAGAAAGCCTCAAAGGAGTGAACTTTTTGGTGGCAGGAAAGCACTCAAGGGCTTGGCACCCAAAACAGTCTTTCAGTCAGCTCAGCTCAAGTTGACTAATGGTTTGGGCTCATGAAATGTGTCCTGAAGCATTGCGAGTGGGCTGGCTGTTATATCCTTGCAGGACATAACCCTTGTAGTGTCGGCTATTGCAGCAGTGATCAATATGATGAACATCAAGTCCTAAATGCACTATCCAAGGCCAAGAACATTACTTTTATATGGGGCTGGTTAACATACCGGGCAACTTACTGGTTAGCTTGAAACTGGACTTGTCAGACCCCCTACAGAATCAATTTAATATCAGCTTCCAAACAATCTTCATTCCTGATGAATGGATGACAGCAGCTGTCATCCCCCTGCATAAAGGTGGGACATTAACAGACCAGGGTAATTACAGACGCTGCAGTCTGAACAGCTGCATCTGTAATTCTATGATATGGATCATTATGAAATTAATAAATAAGGACATAGACAGTCTAAAGACTCTAACTTAAACCAGTTCAAATTTGTCAAGGGCAGATCAATTGTAATTAACTTGGTCAACTTCTTTGAGAAGGTTACCGAAGCAATGAATCAGGGTAAATCAGTACACACTGCATATCTACACTTTGCAAAGACATTTAGTACCATCTCAAACTAGAGTATCATAGATAAACTCTCTCAGGTAAACGTGAATCCCTATATAACTCACTGGATAGTAAACGGTCTCACAAACAGAACCCAGGAAATTAGGGTCAGTGGCTCTATCTCCTCCAAAAGACTTGTCACTAGCAGTATTCCCCAGTGTTCAGTCCTTTGATAATTTCTCTTTGGTATTTTCTTCTTGAAGGTCAAAGCAAACATTAATGGTTTATAGCTGACCAAATCTACAGATGACTGTAAACTTGGTGCCATCACAAAACTCCCAAGAAGATTCCAAGTTACTCCAACAGGGCCTTTCCCTGAACAAATAGCTGTTGTCAAAACCACTGACTAAATCTAAATGCCAAGAATAACTTCCTTCAGCAAGCATGACCTCCATTGTAACTATCATGTTGACAAGACACCTAAAAGTTGATCCCACAGTCAGGGATCTGGGAACCTAAAGATGTGTTGTCCATGTCCATGGACGAACTCATTCCAGTGAACTCTGCCCACATTTGGCAGACCATCAGTCTGTAGCTGTTCAAGCACTTGACACAAATGGAATGAACAACACGCTCTCTAAATAAATAAAAACTAAGGCCCCAAATCATAAATACCATGCAAAGCCTCTCTTCTTAATGTCATACAGGCTACTAACAGATGATTTTTGTGTATACAGTCTCAACAAACCATATCCTGTTGGGCCTATAACAGATTTGCAAGACCAAGTCTAGAACAACCACTCACTTCAAGGGATCTGAATCGCTTTTGCAACATACACAGAATATGTTGGAAGGATAGGTATGTATCACAGAGAATGCTACTTCTATGGAACCATCTTTCACCAAACATAAAGCAAACAACTTCTCTGACTCTATACAAATGTAACTTGGACAACTGGATGCGAAACCATAAATTCATTCCTGGTTTATCACCCATGTCCCTCATGGACAGGGGCAATAAAGTAAAATGTCTCAACATATTCTTGTTCTGCCTACCTCTGGGTTACTAGTAAATACCTATGAACACCCACCATAAGGGATGGTGACTATTAGTGCCATGAAAATAGGACACTCCAAAACCCAAGTGCCACCCTTGATATCAATCAGCAAGATGTATAGATCAGTGATCGAAGCACAGACAGCCACTAACCACACAATTCAGAGATGAGTGTTCTACATGACCTGTATAAAAATGTGCAGCCACTGCAGGGACTGTTGAACATCCTGCAGTGCATGCAGAATGATATGACATATGGGGACCAAGAGCAGCCAAACTTAAGGTCACTGGTGGTCATGCTGGTGTACACTAGTACAGCCATTAGGATTCTTGGAAAAGGGTTCTGTAAGTGGCCAGATATATAGTGCATAACACACACTGTTCTAAGGAGTACCTCTGCCTCCATTGGACATTCTCATGGTCATGGTTGATGCTCCAACTGACACACCCCACTGGGTCAGCCACTCAGGATCATGCAGTTCCAGGTCTGCAAAAAAAAAAAAAAAAAAACTGGACTCTGTTATGAGTGGCTTGCTGCCTATGTTTGTGGGAACTCCACATCAAGGACTTTATGGATGACAATTTGTGCACCTACCAACCAGACAACCCTTTGCAAAGTCACCCTGCACAGAATGCTGATATACATTACACTTGTGCTAGGACCAATCTGAATGCAGCACAGACACACTGAATATAATACTTTGTGTACTGCACAACTCCCTGGAGGTTGATAGAGTGGAAGCATTTACGGCTGACCTGACATGACATGGAACAAGGGGTTTCTTGAGAGCAATTCTACTGGTGAAGTCAATGGCTCCCAAATTCTCAGAATGCCCACAAAGTTGTGTTTCTTTCCTTTGCTGTTCTTGGAAACCATACATGCTTCTTCAAATACTGCAGTATTATGCCAAAGAAGGATTTGTGAAGACCATAACTCCTAATACATCCCCTGTTACTGAAAAGTCCCTGTAGCAAGCCTGGTTACTATTACACAAACCTTCAGGTCTACTAGGATATGCAATCCACACATCTGCCTTGATTTCATGTGAGAGTGGTACAAGTGTACCAACTCCTTTAACATGTCTGTTTATATGGTACCTGTTGACAATATCATGGTCATGGAGGTTATGGTATATTAGTTGCTGGTGGAGCCATCTGTGATATAGAGGGCAACGATGGGCAATATCACAGGCACAAGCTCTGAAGACAGACACTAAGATACACTGCTCTGCTAATACTGATGCTACTCCTAGCATTATAACACTGATAAAGCTCCTGCACCCTGAAAAATCTTGACACTTAGAAGAGATGATCATTGTTGCTCACTAAGCTAATTTTATACATTTATGAACCACTCAGCCATGTCCGAGTTCATCATTTGCATACATGATGGCTTTTAGCAGCATACCACTATGCAGTCATGCAGGTAAGTAAATACCACTTTATTGCTTTGTTAGTGGAAATGCACTACATATGCCAGAGAACTTTCATCTCCCAATGCATCACTACTTACCTTGCTAATTCCCTTAAAGCAGTGCACTATTTGAGTCTGTCTCTACCTCAAAGAAACTTTACATCAATACTCCTACTAAAGTTTATTCAGTTCTTCATAAAACCATCTGCAGCCATCAGCTTGGTGACCTGTTCAAACGTCACCATTTTATAAGTCTGTAACATCTTAAGGATTGGTCAGCTGTTGAAGCTGCACTGTTACATTTTTAGTCATATTTCCATTTATTCAATATTGTTGCTTATTAGAGTTATTGTATACTGCCAGGACTGTTGTCACCTCTTTGGAAAATGCCTTCTCCCAAAGTCCAATAAAGGTGGCAGGTGGCAGTTGTTAGAGCTCTTCTAAAGAAGCCCTCTGTAGACTCTTGATGACTTCTCATGAACACCAAAGATCAAACTTAAACCAGGATTCTTTGAGGAAGATAACAAAGAAGGTGATTGTTGTCGCACAGAAGAGCATGATGTGCTAGACTTCATCCAGCAAGGACTCAAGAAGAAGGAGCGTCCAGTTGGGATTAAACAATTGGCAAAGACAGCACCTAATCAGACAGTGAATGACCCACTACCTGACAGGGATCATGCCCATTTATGTTCTTGATACTATCTGACTTTTAAAGGTGCTGGTACAACATCTGTATGCTTTGGGAAGTAATGGGTCATAAGAGGTTTCATCAGCTTCTGAGAATAGTCATCCTAATTCACTATCTTACTGCTGTGTGGGGTTCTGCAAAAGTCCATTTGGCTCTTATGATCTTTATTGTCTATATACTGACATCTAAATACAGTACTGAGCTAAGTTTTATGGTGAGACTATTATTCAATGATATTTGACTACGCTTACCTATTCGTCCAATTCCTCTTACCTTTCTGTGGCACTAAAACGATTTATGCCTGGATGACATGCAATGGATACTGTCTGACAGCACTTAATACCGAGCTTGGCACATATGCTGCACCTTAGACTGGGAATTCCCAACTACATAAATTTGTTAGGGATGGTAACTTTGGTGTGGGGCTATACAGTACCACGTTTAGGATACATTACTTCAATCTGCAATATACTACCAGGCAAAAAATTGGAGTGAAATACTTATGATAATAATGAATCTCTTAGGATAGTTCTTACAACCACTCTATAGGTATTTCCTTAAACACGTTTTCTTTCATTGAACCTTGAAGTAAATGACTCTTCAGTCAAATATGTCACTAACAGCAATTTTAATAAGTTACAATGAGGTCTTACAACTTCAATTACATTAGTTTAATTAAGTAAGAGGCTTTTCTTCCTGCTTGAGATACATGAGATTCATCTCCCCAAGTTAAAAAATGCTGATGGGAGCCTATTCACTTGAAAAGTCAAACATACCAAAAATATTAACTTGATGTGAGGACTTCCAAGATGGCTGCTCACTGATCAACAGCCTAATTAAAGTTCTCCCAGTGTGAAACTGCAATTGGGAAAAGTCAACAAAAGATATAAATTTGGGGAAAATTCAATTACTGGCTAGTAATTACACTGCCTTGATGTCAGGAAATAGCACATTTGTATAAAGTAAGACAAAACAAACAAAAAAAGAAAAAAGAAAAAAAAAATACATTCGTGTAGAATCTTGCAGCTGTTCAGTAAAAAGCAGTTCAAGTTTCAGCTTTGGTACAATAGCTGGCTTACAGTAATTTAGAGGAAAAACAATTCAAATGTACTCAGAGGTGTTCAAAATAAGTGAAACACTAAATGAAAATATAAAGTCAAATAACAAAAAGCTAGAAAAATAGAAGTAGCTTTAACTAGTTATTCATATGAACTGATAAAACTGCAAAAATCAGAGGCTGAAATGAAAAAAATAAGGTCTGGCTGAGTACAAGTTGTCTCATGAAGAGCCGTTTCAAAAACAGTGGTGCAGATGTTAGCATTGCTGCCTCACAGCAAGAAGTTCTCTGGTTAGATTATCAGCTGAGGTGCCTTCTGTGTAGAGTCTGTATGTCCTCCCTGTGGTCACGTGGCTTTCCTCTGGGTGCTCTGGTTTCCTCCCACATCCCAAAGACATGCTGCAGGTAGACTGGACACTCTAAATTGGCCATAGGTGTGAGTGTATGCATGTGCGTGCCTTCTGTGGAAGGTTGGGCACTGGTCTAGCATTCTGATACCGTAAAACTCCACTGCCAATTGTCCTGCGGACTGTTGTTCTGCTGTGGTGACCCCTAACCAGGAAAAGCTGAAAGAAGAAGCTGTTTCAAAAAATAGTAGTCAGAAGACATAGCTCACAGAGAAAACCTGAGACTTTCTGCTATACCAAGAAACAGGAAGGAACAGATTGCAATTATTTTTATGAAAGAGATAACAGGCAACCAAACTAATCTTCCACAGCAGAATTTGTTAACAAGAGTGTGTGTATTGTGTACATTCTCCAAATCTTGCCAAGAAAAAGCAGTTAACACTTACTGTATATTAGTAAAGATGCAATTATACCAGTTGAGCCTGACAAAACTATGACAGGAAAAGTATTACAAATTATGGACAGCAGAATATTTATGGCAAACTAGTATTCAATGTAAACAATGCAAAAGAGAAGAAAGTCTATTCCAGCAATATAAGAATGTTGAGAGGTGGGTATGATAATCAAGTTGCAGTATCCAGCTTCCTTCTGCCCACAGTTTTCCTTGAGGATAAAAAACATTTTTGGATGCAGAACATGCTATAGAGGAACAAAAATAACATTAGCCAACAAACAGCAAGCTAACAAGTAGATAGACTCTGCATCTCATTCTTCTGACAATAACAAAGCGTATACAGAGACTTTGCCAGTGAAATATTTTCCATTGATCCATAAATGCTGGTGTGACAAAAAAACCCCCCACAAAAACTGACCAGAAGAACCAGGATTTCATTGGTCTTGAACTAGGAGACTGGCACTTTAAAACAGACAGGATCAAGAAGAAGCAACCGGCAACACTGTACAATTTGTGAAAAATTAGGAATTATAAAGCACCAACCATATTAAATATAGTAATTAACACATAAAATGTAGCTTTGCAAGAAGTGGCTGAAAAAAAGTACTGGAATTTTGTTAACTGTATTCAATTGGTGGGTGGACTATAAAGCATATAGCCTCTTTTATGTCACTAATGTTGAAAAGAACAGTCAAGGGAATGAAGTAGTATACAGAACAGTTGTTCTTAATGATATTTGTGTAAACTTTTTATGATGTAAATTGTATGTTATATTACAAAGCAGTCTTGTACAGTATGCAGTCAGTGATATTTCAAATGTGAGATGAGGATGTTATCAGTGACTGCTGTATATACTGAAAGATATTAAAGCAAGAAAATACTTTTTCTTAGTTGTAACATATCCAGGCATTACACTAACAAGATGAGAAAGACAGCAATTTGTAGGGCTAAAAGTTAATATTTACTGAATTCATGAAAGTTCTTTCATACCTGGGAGGGGGACAGAGATTAGAAAAGAACAGACCACAATTAGTGTAAGTGAGAACACAGGTTGCAACATGTGCTTGTGCATGGGTAGCCTTAATTTTAGATTAGGTAATGCCTGTGGGGGAAGCCAATGATTAGAGGTAATTGTTCATATCTGGAAGGGTATAACTTTTAGGAATATTTACATAGATTTGTGTGTTTGCTTTAGGTTAAATGGGCTTGGTATTCAAAAAATCTGCATATTTTTTTGGGAGAGTGTTTTTACTTAAGCAAAAATTCTTGAAAATGTGACATGTTAAAATGGATATAAGAAGCAACTGCTTGGCAAAAAAATAATGGCTGTACGTAACTTAAAAATTGGAAATATACATTCAAAAGCAATGTCACAAACAATAGGTGAGAGTAACAGTTTTCCATCATAAAGACTATTCTGTTCACATTACCATGGAATGTTAATGGACTTATAAATGTTGAAAAAAGTAAACAAAAAATAAAAAGAGTACTGAATTAAATTTAAAAATGTAGGGTGCAAATACCACTGTTGCAGGAGACATAGCTGGATTCAAATGAGCATGTAATGAATTTGACAAAAAAGATTTCAGGATGGAAATTCTGCAGAATATCAGGGGCAAAGGATAAGGGGAGTAACACAACAGATTGTTAGATGGGCTCCAGTCATAACAAAAGAGGAAAAAATATTATAGCAGATTTGTGGCAGTAAAGGGTTACCTGCAGGGGAGAAGAATATGCTGGCATGTATTTATGTTTCAAAAACTGTTATTATGAAGCTTAAGCGAATTTTGAGAGAGAAAAAACAGCTTTCAGCACAGATTATTATTTATGCCTTGGGACTGGAATTTGATATGCAATAATGACAATGCTATCAGGAAGAATTACACGGGGAAAATATAACAAAAGAGGGTAGAAATGTATGAGAATATTTGGTATAGAAGATGTGAATTCAGTAGTAAGAACTGAAGAATTTACATATTCTTCTAGGTATAAGAACTGGGCTATGTAAATAGAAATTATCTCAGAGGTGCATGTATATTTAATTGAAAGCTTTGACACATATCCAATAACTACTTCAGATAATGCATCAGTATAAAAATAATATATAGATTAAGGATGAAGTGCAAATAAGACACTTGTGCTTTTTCCACCTAACTGTTAAAAAGACAGGAATTTAAGGAGTGGGTAGTTGGAATTATTCAAGATTTATTAGGGAAGACAGAAACTTCTTTGGTAGGGATAGTTAGCAAGTGGGATGAAATGAAAACGGAATTTAAAAACATGGTAGAAATAAGAAAGACACAGATATGGGAAATATAATATGAATTACTTAAAGGGGCTGACAAAAGTTAAAATATTTTGAATAAAGGGAATGCTCACACAACAAGAACAGGAGCAACTGTAATACGCCAACCAACGACTTGCGAGCTGCTTTCCACCGCACGGCAAGAAAGACTGGAGAAGATGGCGTCGGCTGTCAGCTATGTACCTCTGCGTTCTGACATCAGGGTACTTGCTGGTACAGCTGGCGCCGGACCCAGACTTTGGGATTCTGGCCGACCTCGGGCTGCCTGCCGGCAGGAACACCCTACAGTTATGACTGCAACAGTGAAACACGAAAAACATCTGTAAAGTGCTAATGGGAAAATAATGGAGTATTTGGACAATGTGCACAAGTTTATAAAGGTTATTGTTAAGTAAAAATTCTCTGACAGTAACTCCAGAGCACAAAAGCTTTTATGACCTGGGTAAGAGAAAGTAGAAAGGGTAGTCACTGACCTTAGGGAGCTTATGGCAAGAAAAATATCCAGCAATCTTACAGAGGCATTAAAGATAATTCTGAATTATCTGTATAAAGCAGAGGAATGTGCAAATCAAAAAAAGGCACAAGTGGAACTTTTTATGGAATACTTACTTATGCCAAGCATAGAGGCAGATAATGATCAACAAAGAACAGCTAAGACAGGCAGAGGAGATATACAAATGGTGATGTATAACCAATTAACAGGGAAGTGTCCAGAAACAGATGGTGTTCCTGTGGAAGTCTGGCTGGAAAAAAAATTGATAAAGATTTGAAAGGAGTTGTTTAACAATACTGGATAAAAAAAGTTTGTATTTGTGTGGGTGGTGGTGGGTGGAGGCAGCCCCAGTATCTTGGAAGAAAGATGTGGTGGTTGTATTACACAAAGTGGGTGCAGGACCTTCAGATCCAGCTTCATACAGACCCAGTTCAATTTTATACCATGATTATAAAGTGCTTATAATAGCTAAGGGAATTGCAAAGGTGTTGCCAAAACTGATAGACATGGATCAAAGTGGTTTTATGGAGGGAAATCAACAATTTGACAACATTAACAGAAGACACATGATCCCAAGGGAAAACATCACTAATATCAATGGGAAAGCATTCTGTACAGTTAGCTTGGGCATTATGACTAGGTCAATAGAAGCCTTTGCACTTCCTAATAGAAAGATAGGATAGATTAGGAGAATGTATGATGGGTTGGAGGCAAAGTTAAGGTAGGAGGGTTTGTCTTTCACAAGCTGTGATTGAACAGGGGAACAAGGCGGGGCGGTCCTCTTTTCCTTTGTTATTTGGTTAAAATTTACAGTTATTAGCAAAGAAAATAAGGGACTCACAAATTTAAGAATATAACTGGTATGGTGATTAAGAAAATAAGCTTTATTGCCAGACATTATTTAGTACTTGGTTGAACCAGAAAAGGATATTCTGGTGTAGTGGAACAGTATAGGTTCATAGGTTCATACTAGGCTATCTGACCTAGGGCATTTATAAGCCTAGCCAGAATGTGTTTGGCTTTCGCCACCCATTTTAAATTAATTTTGCTATGCCCTTTTTTGAGGTTAGTATACTGTGCCTCTGTCTAACAGTGACACAGAAGTGATACCCGGGGTAAACCTACGATCTCCCATCCACTCATCAAAATTCCTCTTGAAGAGAGTCAATGAGGGACTCTGCCTAACCTGGACTGGGATTTTATTCCAGAGTGAAAGGAGCCTCTGGGTTATGAATCTGTCCCTCCAGCATGTCCAATTTATTTTGGTGCTGAGGTTCAAGTCTCTCGAGCGTGTAGCTTGATGGGATTTGGATATTCTGAGGTGCAGCATGTCCATTAATTTCGGGTTGGACATGGCTTTATATGTCAGGCACAGATCGCCTCTGAACAGGCGGTATGCCACTGAGTAGAGCTGGAGTTTCTTTAACTGGGCAGCATATGGCATCTGTTTGAGCCCTTTGATCCTCTTGGTGAGGTACTTTTGGGGTCTTTCCAGTTGCTGCAGGTGTCTGGTAAGGAACATCCCAAAAGGGGCATTGTACTCAATTATGGGCCTGATGAGGGATGAGTAAAGAGGCACGATGACCTCCCCTGATCTAGATGTGAATCCCTTCATGATTAGGTGGGCTATATAAAATGTTTTTCTAATCACTTTGGCCACGTGGTTGTCAAATGAGAGATTGCTATCAACTTGGGTCCCCAGGTCCCTAATTACTTCTTCTGTACTTAATGGATTACCACCTATGTGGTAATTTGTGGGCACTTTGTTTTTGCCAAAGGGGATGACTACACTTTTTGGCGTTTAGCTTGAGGCCATGGCTCTGGCACCAGTTGTCTGTTTCTATGAGGCCCTTTTGGAGGATGCCTGTGTCGACTGGAGAGTCGATTATGGCGCCCAGTTTGCAGTCATCTGCGAACTTGGTCAGCCACAGTTCTTCCACGTTGGCCTGTACCTCCGAGAAATATATACCGAACAAGAGAGGTCCCAGGACTGAGCCTTGTGGGACGCCACTTGTAACTGGTTTGGAGTCTGACATGGCTCCAGCAATTCTAACCATGTGGGTTCTTGTCCTTGAGCCAGTTTGCAACCCATCTAGTGACATAGGGGTTTATATTTAAGCTGGTGAACTTATCTATAATGCCCGAGTGGGGTATTGTATCGAAGGCTTTTGCGAGGTCCAGGTAGGCTGTGTGGACCACCTTCCCCTCGTCAATGGCCTTGGTGACTGTTTCAAAGAGACAGTTACAAGTATGAGACAGTTACAAGTCTTTTTGGGATATAAAATAAAAAAGGAGCAAGTCTTTTCAAGAAATAAATTAAAATGGATAAAATAAAGCCTATAGCAGTAAACTATATATGTACACTTGAATTAGTGCAGCAATAACTTTATTTAAGGGAAGTACTTAGCTGCTATAACATAATCCCTTTTAATCTAGACACCTAAAGATTTGTGAGAAGAGACTAAACAAAAGATAATAAATGAAAAGCTGGAAGCTCTTGATTATGGATTTGGACAGTAAGATCCAAACAGTGAAATTGCTTCAAGTCCCTTTAGTTTTATATACAGGTCGGGTATGTTTTTATCAACCAACAGTGAAGTTCCGGACCACAATTACTGGAACTGAAGGAATTTATTTAGGAGGGGGAGAGGGAAAGAGTTTAGTGGGTCAAGTCGATCCTCTCCATAGAACAAGGCAGTTAAGGATTAACCGAATTAAAGGGATATTTTAGAACTACTCAGTTAAAGTTTATACACTTAACACAAGCATAAGAGTACAATTCAGACTGGAAAGTGATAATGAAAAGTACAGTTTTGTACCTACCATAAATGTAGATGTTCGAAGATCCACATTGCTGCAGTCCTTACACTTGGGTAGTCCGCTGTCCTCGGTCGGCCCGAATATCAAAGTATTAGGCTGACGTCGGTCAAGGCGCTTAAAACTGACATCAGGACGTCAGGGTACAAATGCGCATGACCGACGTCATATCCTCAGTCTTTTCTTGCCCCAGATGTCAGAAGACCCTAAAAAGAAAGGTCAAAACCAAAAGACAGCAAAAAACAACCAACCACCCTTGCACTAATGCTATGTACAATATATACAATATCCACAGTATTCACAACCCAAACCACACAACCGCCTCAAACTATAGAGGGGAAGGAGGGAGGGTAAATTGGACTGCAGCAATGTGGATCTTCGAACATCTACATTTATGGTAGGTACAAAACTGTACTATGTTCTTCATCTCACATTGCTGCAGTCCTTACACTTGGGTAGAATCCCAAAGCAGAGGTAAGGGAGGATGGCAAAGCTATAAAGCAAGAGGAGCTGCCAAAATGCCCTGTAAAATTGCAGTGGCAAAACCAGCCCTAGATTTAGAGTAGAGTGGAAGGTGGTAATGCTTAGAGAAAGTTCGTCCCTTTCTTGTGCCAGAATCAGGCAGTCGTCTAAATAAGGATAGATCTGTATTCCTCTTAGCCTGAAGAAAGCTATCACTGGAGCCTGAACTTTCGTGAACACTCTGGGCGCAGTAAATAAGCCAAAGGGCAATGCAGAGAACTGATAATGAGAAGTCCCAGCCCGAAAACGCAGATACTTCCTGCAACTTAGCCTGATAGGAACATGAAGGTAAGCTTCCTTGAGGTCCAGAGTCACCATCCAGTGGTCTTTGCCCAGCAGAGGTAAAAGCTGCTGTAATGTCAACATTTTGAACTTGGGAATGTCCAGATAAGTGTTGAGGATAGATAAATCCAAAATTGGTCTCCACGTGTTCCCCTTCTTTGGTACTAGGAACAGGCGGGAATAAAATCCTAGGCCCACTTCTGGAAGAGGGACCGGTTGAATGGCCCCTATTTGAAGCAACAGAGAAATTTGTTTGTGAGCCTCTAGTCTTTGCTGAGGAGGAACGTCTGGCATGCCTTTGAAAGGAGGCAAGGTATGGAAGTAAAACCTGTAACCTTGGTGTATGATATCCAATACCCATCTGTCTTGGGTAATCAGACTCCAATTTTCCTTGAAGAGTGCCAACCTTCCTCCCAAAGGTGCTGCCAGGCAAGAAGGATCTGGCAGCTGAAAAGGTAGGTCATTGGGCCTGTTTACGAAAGGACTGGCCCCTGCCCTCACCCGAAGATTGTGCAGGTGAACTCCCTGTTCTAGGTCGAAAGGAGCCCTGAGCTCTGCCTCTACCACGTCTAGCTCTACCCCTAGACTGTAAATCATAAGAAGGGTACGTCCACCCTTTAGCAGGCCAATTCCTACTAAACTTCGGAGGCTGAACTTGCAAAAAATCTTTAACAGCCTGCATAGACTTAGCCTTGTCTTCCATTTTCTTCAAGACTGACTCCACAGGTGAACCAAACAACACATCAGACTGTAAAGGAGCATCTAAAATCCTTGTCTTAACATGGTCAGATAAACTCTGATCCCTCAGCCAGGCGTGCCTGCGAAGAACTGACCCAGTGGCAGCCACCCTAGACGAGGCCTGTACAGCATCAAAACCACATTGCAAAGAATGCTTACCCACCTGTTCAGAGACATGTACCAAATCTTGTAATTCCTTACACTCAATGCCTTCCGCCAGAGCATCCACCTTAGACCTCAATTGTGAAAGAAGATAGTTTTGATATTTCAACATGTGAAATTGGCAATTCAAAGCCCTCATAGCCAAGGTGGAAGAAGTATAGACTTTCTTTCCCCATCTATCCAAAGCTCTGGCCTCTTTATCTGGAGGAACCGGATTTTTTACCACAGAGGCCTTAACACCCTTAGGTCCCTGACTAACAGTTTCTGGGTCCGCCCTAGGACTCTTATAAAGATATTTATGAGCCTCAGGCACCCTGTAATACCTGTCTGGTTTAACAGGAGCAGGAGGCAAAGAATCAGGATTAAGTGAAGCCTCTGCAAATACATCTTCCACAACATCCAGAACAGGTGGAATAGCTAAAGGCCTATGCTGGGGTAAAAGCAAAAATTCCCTAAGCCTTTTCCTGGAATCAGAGAAGTCTTGACCTTCCCACTTAAAATGCTCCCTCATGGAATGAAGAGTCTCTGAAAAAGAAAAATCCTCTGGAGGAGAAGCAGAAGGAGTAGAATCATCCACATCAGAATCAGAATAAGGAGAATACTCCTGCAAGTCTTCAGCCGAAGACTCAGACCCATCCGAAGCCTGCTCAAAACTCCCAAACTCTGGTTCCACCCTAGGCCTCTTATCAGGAGGGGGCAAAGAACCCCTAATCAAGGTAATTAAATCTTCTGCCATTTTAAGCATTTGCTTCTTGGGCACAGATCCTGATGAACTAGGAGAGACACCAACAGAAGCTACACCTGGCCTGCCCCTGGGAGAGGCCTTGGAAACAGAAGGAGAGGGCCTAACCACCCTAGGAAGGGAGGGGAGTACAGAAACCTGGGAAGCCCCTTCAGCCTGACCTGCCTCCTGGGAGGCCACATCCTGCAAAATTAAAGTTTCCCCCTGAGACTCTAGAGAAGCCTCCGGCGGAACCACCGGTTCCACTGACACCTCTAAAGAACCGGCGTCCGGTACGGACGACTCTTCTTGTCTGGGTTTAGCTGCCTTGTCTTTGCGCTTCTTCGAAGAAGCAGGCGTCGGAGCATCCGACGGCATATTATAATTGCACCGCTTCCCGAAGACCAACCTGGCACAATCTAACCTACGCTTAATAGTGCGTTTATTGAATCTAGCACAAAAGCGACACCCTACAACGTCGTGCTCAGGTCCCAAACAAGGAATACACAAACTATGATAGTCCCTATGCGGTATCTGTTTCCCACAAGAAATACAGTTATTCACTTTTTCTGACATCCGGTAAACCACTGAGGCAAGAAAAAAACAAAATATTCCCAACGGGTACTTAGCCAACTTTGACTCGGTCTGAAACTAATTGAAAAATTTCAGAACGAACGGCACTTGCAACGCTGCTTCTGCATCGGACCATGCGGCAAAAAAGACTGAGGATATGACGTCGGTCATGCGCATTTATACCCTGATGTCCTGATGTCAGTTTTAAGCGCCTTGACCGACGTCAGCCTAATACTTTGATATTCGGGCCAACCGAGGACAGCGGACTACCCAAGTGTAAGGACTGCAGCAATGTGAGATGAAGAACATCAGGGGCGGCAGCTCAGGTAGTAAGGACTGAGCAGGATTTTGTCCTTAAAGAGAACAAAAACATACAGAATATTATAACAAAAAAATAACGTAAACCGAATAACTGAAGTTAATAAAATAAAACTTTGTGAATAAACCAAACTTCACTTGACAATCCAGTAAAAATCCAGTAAGCACTTTTGTTTTCTAACAATAAGACTTCATCAGACTGTGGGTCTTGACCCTTTTTCTCATTCCAGACACAGAAACGTTTCCACTTGGCAGCGTAGGCCTTTCTAGTAGATGGTCTTTGGGCCTCCAAAATAATTTCCCTGACCTTCTTGGAGAGCAGGGTCTGTTGTGCTTTTATGGAATGTTCCAGGCTGCCAGTTTCAGTGACTTCAACTGAGTGTTCAGAGTTTTGAAGTTGTGTTGTGTCAACAGGAGAGGCCATTGTGGCAAAATCCATGGAGGTGAATGCGTCATGCTTTTCAGGAGTGGATACCAGTGTTGTCTTGGCCAGTCCGGAGCTATCAGAATCATTTTTGGTCTGTCTGCTCTGATCTTCAGTAGAACCTTGGCCATTAGAGGCAGGGGAGGGAAGGCATATGCTGTCAGAGCCCTCCAGCTGAAGGAGAGAGAATCCACTTTCCATGCTTGTGGATGAAATGTCCTTGTGCAAAACTTCTCCAACTGGTGGTTCTTGTGGGAGGCAAGTAGATCTGTGTCTGGCCTTCCCCATGCTTGAGTTATCTGTGCGAATATTGTTGGATGGAGTCTCCATTCGTGTGGATCTATCATGTTTCTGCTTAAATTGTCTGCCAGTGTATTGTCCTTTCCTGGTACAAACTGGGCTTGTAGTTCGATTTTTAGATCCAAGGTCATGTTCCAAAGAGTCATTGCCAGTCTGCATAAGGGGTAAGAATGAGTACACCCTTGCTTGTTTATGTACCACATTACCGTGGTATTGTCTGTCCTTACTAATAGTTGGCCTGGGTGTAGAAATTCCTCGAAGGACTTTACTGCATGTATTACTGCCAGCATTTCTTTTTGATTGATATGTAGGTGCTTTTCTTTTCGAGACCATATGCCTTGAATGCACCGTTTTTCCATATGTGCCCCCCAGGCAAGGTCCGAGGCGTCTGTTGTGATGGTCTGACTTGCTTGAGGCTTGCAGAAAGGTAGGCCTATATTTGCCTGACATGCTTGAGCCCACCACAGGAATTCCTTTTGAAGACATGGAATGAGTGGTATTATTGTTTCTAGGCTGTGGCTGTGTTGAGACCAAAGATTTTTTAGGTACCATTGTAGTTTCCTCATATGCAGCTTTGCACATGGGATTAGAAGAAAGCAAGATGCCATGAATCCCAGAGCCTGCAGGATTTTCCTTGCAGAGAGTCTGGTGAACGTTGCCAGTTTTTTTAAGTAATCTGTTAGATGCCCTTGTTTGGCGTAAGATAAGCCATCTGGGTGTTTGTATCCAGTTTGGCACCCAGGAAAGTAGTTACTTGGGATGGAACTAGTCTTGATTTATTTTTGTTGACTGTGTATCCCAGTGCCTTTAATAGCCTTATTACATATTCCAGATGTTTCAATAGGATCTGTTTGCTGTCCGCTTGAATGAGGCAGTCGTCCAAGTAAGGGTATATTTGAATCCCTTGTAGTCTGCAGTGTGCAATTACTGAAGCCAGGCATTTCGTGAACACTCTGGGCGCAGTAGATAAACCAAAGGGCAATGCAGAGAATTGATAATGTGATGAACCTGCAAGACATCTGAGGTATCTCTGCAATCTTGTCTGATAGGGACATGCAGGTATGCCTCCTTGAGGTCCAAAGTTACCAGCCAAGACCCCTTGCCCAGCATGGGAAGGAGCTGCTGTAGTGTAAGCATCTTGAATTTTGGTACAATCAGGAAGGTATTCAGGATAGATAAGTCCAGTATTGGTCTCCAATCTTTTTCCTTTCTTGGAACCAGGAATAGTCTTGAGTAAAAACTTTGACCTTGTTGTAGCAATGGCACTTGTTCTATAACTTTCATTTTTATTAGCTTTGAGATCTGCTGTTGTGCCTCTGCCCTTTGATTTTGTGGCAGATTTGGCATGCCTTGTCTTTTTGGAAGGCTGTGAAAGTGGAATCTGTAGCCTCTGTCTATAATGTCCAGTATCCATTTGTCCTTTGTGATAATGTGCCAGTTCTTTGAGAATAAAGCTAGTTTGCCACCTAGAGGTGCTTCCAATTGAGCCCTGGTTGGCATGTACAGTGGCAAGTCATTGTGTTTGTCTTCGTGGTGCACTTGAACCCTCATCACCAGTTCTCTGATTGGGGTTTTGCCACTGACGTCCTCTGTAAGACCCCTGTGACTGGCCTCTACCTCTGGGGTGCCTATTTCTTCCCCTCTGGTATCTATCTGTGGCTGGAAAGGACCAATTCTTTGAAGGCCAATTCCTACTGAATCTCGGAGGTTGTATCTGTAGAAAATCTTTAACAGTTTGCATATATTTTGCCTTATCCTCCATTTTCTTTAATACTTCCTTCTGCCTTAGCACCACACAAGACATCCTTCTGCAGAGGTGCATCCAACAACTTAGCTTTTACATGATCTGGTAATGTTTGTTCCTTTAGCCAAGCATGCCTGCGTATTACTGACCCTGTTACAGCTGCTCTACAAGAGGCCTCCAGTGCATCATAACCACATTGTAAGGTATGTTTACTCACTTGCTCTGTGTTATGTATCAGGTCCTGCAACTCTTTTAAATCAAGTTGTTCAGGGGATGATAGTTTACTTCTTAAATTAGACAAAAGTGATTGCTGGTTGGGAGGGTGGCCTAATGGTTAAGGTGTTTGCCTTATAAGCACACGGTACAGGGTTTGAGTCTCACAAGGGAAAATTGGCTAGGCTTAAAAATGGCTCGCAAGGGCAGTTAGCCTAGTACTAATCTATGAACCTATGATACTTCATCATGTGAAACTGGCAGTTTAATGCTCTCATGGACAGGGTGGCAGAAGTGTAAACCTTTTTACCCCACCTTTCTAAAGCCCTGGAATCCCTTTCTGACATAAGTGGATTCTTAGCAGAAGAGGCCTTAACCCCCTTAGGCCCTTGAGAAATTGTTTCTGGGTCAACTGCATGGCCTTTGTAGAGAAACTGGTGAGAATCAGGAACCCTGTAGTACCTATCAGGTTTAACAGGAGCAGGAGGTAAAGAATCAGGAGAGAGACAAGACTCAGTATAAACATCATCTAAAATATCCAATACTGGGGGTATAGCCAGAGGTCTATGTTGTGGTAACAAAAGGAATTCCCTTAGTCTCTTTTTAGAGTCGGAATATTCTTGGCCTTCCCAATGGAAGTATTCCCTGAGAGTGTGTAAGGTTTCCCCAAAAGAGTAATCCTTGGGTGGGGAGACAGAAGGAATGGATTCTTCTGCATCCGAGTCTTCATATGGAGAAAAGGATTGTTCCTGATAGTCAGAATGCTCTGAAATAACTAAGGCCTGGTCTGAAGATAGGGATTCCTCCTCTACTCTAGGCCTTTTATCTGGGGGGGGGGGGGGGGGCTGAGAACCTCTGATTAAGGTAATTAGGTCTTCAGCCATCTTTAACATCTGTTTTTTAGGAGTGGGCCCCTGAGAGGAAGGTTTTGATGGCTGTGTTTTTGAATGTTTTGCAGCCTTGGCCCTGGTGAAAGCCTTAATAGAGAAGGTTGCTGGAGGTCTGAAGACCCCACGAGAGGAGGGAGTTTTTTCCACTGTCTGGGTCTCTGTTTCAAAAGAGGCTTCGGTTTCTTCAGGTAACTCTTGGGCCGACACGCTAACGGCCTCGGTACCGAAGAAGGAATGTCATCGGTAGGCAGGGGCTGCGTAGGCACCTCGCTGCGAACCAGGACACTAGAGGCCGGTTTAGGCGCGGTGTCAGTGGAGGCCGAGGACCACATGTGTCGGTCCTTGTCCTTGCGTTTTTTCGGTAAATGTGCTGTCGGTAACTCCGACGGCATTTTTAATTAAATTCCTCACCAAAAAAGTTTTCAGCAAACTCTGCCCGATGCTTAATAGTGTGCTTATTGAAAGAAGCACAAGAGCGATAGGCCGAAACGTCGTGGTCTGGGCCTAGGCAGGGTATGCAATGAGAATGGAAATCCTTATGAGGTATTTGCTTCCCACAAGTAAGACAATTATTAACTTTTACAGTTTTAACTGACATCGGTCTGAGGCAAGAAAAGAATCTCCAATGGGGTACTTAGCTTTTTAGAAGACTTCGGTATCTGAAATTTCGGTATCTCAGGAGCTGGCCGACCGGCACTTGCGAACTGCTTCTGCTTCGGGCACCGCGCGGCAAGAAAGACTGAAGAAAATGACGGCTGGTTCTTTTATACCCCTGGCGCACTGAAGTCAGGGAAGAAGCGACAAAGTACAGTTTTGTACCTACCATAAATGTAGATGTCCGAACTGGATAGCATCTGCAGTCATAACAACTGGGTTGTCCTGTCGTCAGGCAGCCCTTCAGTCGGCCGGATTCCAAAGTCCGGGTCCGGCTTCGGCTGATGTCGCACTTCACCCGACGTCATCACTGTTGGTCTTTGGGTATAAAGGCATCAGCCGACGCCATTTTCCTCAGTGTTTCTTGCCCCAGATGCCAGTAGCCCTCTTGAAGGCTAAAATTTGGATAAATGCCAATGTTTCCAAAAAGATAGAGGTAAACACAAAAATAAGCATGTATGTACATATATACAAACAAATACACCATAAAAGACTCCCCCCCCAGCTAGCTATTAGGAGGGTAAACACCCTAGGAGTACCACAGAGGGAAGGAGGGAGGTAATCCTGACTGCAGATGCTATCCAGTTCGGACATCTACATTTATGGTAGGTACAAAACTGTACTATGTCCTTCATGGATGCATCTGCAGTCATAACAACTGGGTAGAATACCATAGCCAACTAGGGAGGAGGAAAAACTAGATTATGGTGTGTTTAGGATCCCTTGCAGTACAGCAGTGGCAAACCCTGCTCGGGATCTGGAATATAGAGGCAAATTATAATGCTTGGCAAATGTATGCACGGAGGTCCAAGTAGCCGCCTCAATAATGTCTTTGGTTGCCACTCCTCGTAAGAAGGCTGTGGTAGTGGCTGTTGCCCTTGTAGAATGAGGTCTTATGTTCTGTGGAATTGGTTTTCCATGGAAGGAGTAACAGAATCGTATGCAATTTCCTATCCATTTGGAGATTGTCTGTTTGGAAATAGCTTTTCCTTCCCTTCCTGTTGCATAGGTTACAAAAAGCTGGTCAGTTTTTCTGCTACTTTTTGTTCTGTCCAAGTAGTAGCGTAGCTGTCTATGTACATCCAAGGTATGCAGTATTCTTTCCCCTCTGTTTTGTGGGTTGGGAAAGAAGGTAGGTAGGTGGATTGCCTGGTTTAAAGACACTCTGGATACCACCTTAGGCATAAATGTAGGATTAGTCCTCATGGACACTCTATCTTGGTGGAAGATTAGGAAGGGTTGTACTGCCATTAGGGCCTGCAGTTCAGAAACCCTCCTGGCTGAGGTTATTGCCAGTAGGAAGGCCGTTTTCCACGATAGATGCTGTAGGTCTGCTGTTGCTGCTGGTTCAAAGGGTGATAGTGTTAACTTTTCTAGCACAAAGTTCAAGTCCCAAGCTGGCAATGGTGGTTTCCTTGGAGGTTTTACATTCTTGATTCCTCTGAGGAACTGCCTGAGTAAAGGGTGTGAAAAAACAGGTGGATCAAAGCTGTATTCTGCTGATATAGCTGATGCATGTATCTTGATGGAGGAGTAGGACAGGCCTGAATGTAGAAGTTCTGCCAGATACTCCAGAATGTTAGGCATATCTATGTTTGACACATCTTTTCCTCTTTCAGTACTCCAAATGACAAACCTTTTCCATTTTCCTGCATAGTTCCTTCTTGTTGAAGGTCTGCGGGCTTCAAGAATAATGTCTTTAACTCTTTGGGAAAGTTCTGGATTAGCTGCTGCTATGTGATGTTCCATGCAGTCAGTTGCAACGTTTTAGGTTTGGATGCAGGAAGATGTAGGTGGTCTGGGTTAACATCAAAGAAATCAGGGAGATTGGCCAGATATTGTTCGAGACATGCTCCTCAGCAATGGGTACCAGTGTTGTCTTGGCCAGTTTGGAGCTATCAGGATTATCCTTGGACGTTTTTCCTTGATTTTAGTAATACCTTGTGTATCAAGGGAAGAGGTGGGAATGCATATGCTGTTAGGCCTTTCCAGCTGAAGGAGAGCGAATCCACTTTCCATGCTAGTGGGTGGAATGTCCTTGTGCAGAATTTTTTTGAGCTGGTGATTGAGAGGGGAAGCGAATAGATCTATCTGAGGCATTCCCCATTTCTTTGAGATGGTCTTGAAGATGTCCGGGTGTAGCATCCATTCGTGGGCATCCGATGTGGTTCTGCTTAATATGTCTGCTAGAGTATTTTCTTTTCCCGGTACAAATATTGCCTGTAACTGGATGTTGTAGCTGAGTGCCAGGTTCCACAGCTCCAAAGTCATTCTGCATAGGGGTATGAATGAGTGCCTCCCTGTTTGTTGATGTACCACATGACTGTGGTGTTGTCTGTCCTTATCATCAACTGGCCCTCTTTGAGAAATGGTCTGAACTTTTGGATTGCCAGTTTTACTGCCAGCATTTCTTTTAGGTTGATGTGCAGGTGAAGTTGATCCTGCGTCCACAATCCTTGCACGCATTTGTCCAGCATGTGGGCCCCCCATCCTAGGTCTGAAGCGTCTGTTGTGATGGTCTGGCTTGCTTGACATCTGCGAAAGGGTAGCCCTGGGTTTGACTGGCATGCTTGAGCCCACCATAGGAACTCCTGTTTTAAGCATGGAATTAGTGGAATTTCTGTTTCTAGGCTGTGTCTGTGTTGGGACCATAAATTCTTTAGGTACCACTGTAGTTTTCTCATATGTAGTCTGGCAAGTGGGACCAAGATTATGCATGATGCCATGAAGCCCAAGGCCTGCAGTACTTTTCTTGCTGTTAACTTGTTCTGTTTTGTTAGTGCCAAGAAGTAAAGAGGGAGTTCTTTTTGTTTTTCTGCAGTTAGGAATGCCATTTGTTTTACTGTGTCCAATTCCGCGCCCAAGAATGTCCTTGTTTGGGATGGTATCAGCCTTGATTTTTGTAAATTGACTGTGTATCCCAGTGCTTGTAGCAAGTAAATGACCCTTTGTAAATCTGTTGTCAGCTTGCTTTTGTTGTCCCCTTGTAGCAGGCAGTCGTCCAGGTATGGGTAAATTTGAATTCCCTGTAGTCTGCAGTGGGCGATTACTGATGCCAGGCATTTTGTGAATACTCTGGGCGCAGTAGATAAGCCAAAGGGCAATGCTGAGAATTGATAATGCTCTGATCCTGCAAGAAATCTGAGGTATCTTCTGCAGATTGGTCGAATGGGGACGTGCAGGTATGCCTCCTTGAGATCTAGAGTTACCAGCCAACACTCCTTGCCCAGCATGGGAAGAAGTTGCTGTAGGGTCAGCATTTTGAATTTTGGAACAATGATGTATGTATTTAAGGTGGACAGGTCGAGAATAGGTCTCCAACTTTTTTCCTTTCTTGGAACTAGGAATAGTCTGGAGTAGAATCCCTTTCCTTGTTCTGTTGTTGGCACTCTTTCCACAGCTCTCATGTTTGCTAACTGCATTATCTGTTGTAGAGCCTCTGTTTTTTGATTTGGAGGTAGATTTGGCATTCCTCTTTTGACTGGTAAAGTGTGGAAGTGGAACCGGTAACCTTGATCTATGGTTTGTAAAATCCACTTGTCCTTTGTGATATAGTGCCAGTTCTTTGAAAATAAGGTTAATTTGCCGCCTAATGGAGCTGCTATTTGTTCCCTGGTAGGCGGGTTTAGAGGCAAGTCACTGTGGTTGAGTTGTTGTAGTGGCAGTGGTTGTGTCTGTGCCTCTGTTGTTACCTTGCCACTGTCGTCCTCTGTAGGCACCTCCTCTGGATTGGTTTCTGCCTCTGGAACGTCTATTCCTGCCCCTTTGGGATCTTGTGGAGTCAGGAAAGGACCAATTTTTGGCAGGCCAGTTCCTGCTAAACCTTGGGGGTTGAACCTGCAAGAAATCTTTAACCGTTTGAACAGATTTTGCCTTTTCTTCCATTTTCTTCATTACCTGCTGGGCAGGTGTACCAAACAAGCTGGTCTTATCCATAGGAGCATCTAATAACTTAGCTTTAACATGATCCGGTAAAGCTTGTTCCTTTAGCCATGCATGCCTTCTTATCACTGTGCCAGTCATGGCTGATCTAAATGAAGCCTCCAGTGCATCATAGCCACATTTTAAGGAATGGTTACTAACCTGTTGTATGTTATTTACCATTTCTAATACATATTTCTTATCAATAGATTCATCAGAGGATAGCTTTTTTGTTAACTGATCAAGCATAAACTCTTGGTATTGTATCATGTGAAACTGACAGTTTAAAGCTCTAGCTGAGAGAGTAGCTGAGGTGTAGACCTTTTTGCCCCATCTGTCTAATGACCTGGCTTCCCTTTCAGAAGGAAGCAAGTGGGGCCTTATAAAGGTGGTGATGAGTGTCTGGTACCCTGTAAAATCTGTCTGGTTTGGCAGGGGCTGGAGGTAAAGAATCTGGTGCAGAGCAGACATCATTGAAGGCATCATCCACCACAGAGAGAACAGGAGGTATAGCTAAGGGCCTGTGCTGTGGAAGGTGCAGAAAGGTCCTAAGTCTTTTTCTGGAGTGAGGAGCCTCTGGCTGGTCTGTTATGTCTGATTCATCGGCAGAATCATCAGAGGACACAGGCTCGGGGGGCTCTGCCCTAGGTCTCTTCTCTGGGGGCTGAGAGGCCCTGTCTGGGTGAGATTGAGATCCCCTAATTAATGAAATTAAATCTTCTGCCAGAGTAAGCATTTGTGAACTAGAAGAGGGCCTGGTTGCAGGGGGTTTAACAGGCACTGTTTTAGTAGTTTTGGCTGCTTTAGCCCTGGCAAAGGCCTTAATGGACATGGCTGCTGGAGGCCTAGCAGCACCACGTGCTGGGGTAGAGACATCCAAGGGAATGGTGTCTGATAAGTCAGTGGCAACCACCGTAGTGGATAAAATTTCTGAGGCCGATTCAAGAGAAGTAGCAGGGGCCTCAGTGGTAGTGATAGATTCAGCTGTACTTTGATCAGTTTTCTAGGTTTCGCCGAAACCGAGACACTCATGTTTGCTTAACCATGGTTTCGGCCGAAACCGCGGACCGCGAGTGTCGGTCTTTATCTTTGCATTTTTTAGCAGTTTGGGTAGTCGGAGGATCCAACGGCATAATATACGCAAAATCAGAACCGAAAAACTGTTCAGCAAACTCCGACCGACGCCTAAGCGTTCATCGGTTGAATGAAGCACAGGCCGAACAGGCTGCTACGTTGTGGGCTGGGCCTAAACAAGGCAGACAATAAGAGTGGAAATCTTTATGAGGTATTTGTTTCCCACAGGTTAAACAATTATTAACTTTTTCTGACATCGGCTGAGGCAAGAAAGAGTCCCCAACGGGGTACTTAGCTTTAGAAGTCTTCGAAGTAGTATTCGGTAGAAGTAATCTCTGGATCCGACCGACCGGCACTTGCGAACAGCTTCTGCTTCGGCCACGCCGCAAGAAAGACTGAGGAAAATGGCGCCGGCTGATGCCTTTATACCCAAGACCAACAGTGATGACGCCGGGTGAAGTGCGACATCAGCGAAGCGGACCCGGACTTTGGAATCCGGCCGACTGAAGGGCTGCCTGACGACAGGACAACCCAGTTGTTATGACTGCAGATGCATCCATGAAGGACATCAACCGACGCCGGACCAAGACTTTGGAATTCAGCCGACCGAGGGATCGCCTGACGGCAGGACAACCCATATGTGAGGACTGCAGCTGTATCCATGATGAACATCAGCTATCCTACATAACACTGCAAATGCACTTCCTAACATCTTAAAACATATTCTCATCACAATTTGCACTCTTATTAAATTTTAGGAATGCTGCGGTGGTACGGTGGTAGCGTTACCTTACAGCAAGAGGTTCTCCCGTTCGATTCTCGGCTTGGCTTGGGAGTGCCTTGGGAGTGCATTCTGTGTGGAGTCTGCATGTCCTCTCCGCGGTTGGGTAGCATTCGAAAGACGTGAGTGCCTTCGTTAAAGGTTGGGTGGCAAGCTGGCACCTCTGCGTTTCGTAAATTAAAAAAAAAAATCTACTGCCAATCATTAGCGGACCAGAGTTCCGCTGTGGCGACCCCTTACCGGGGAAAAGCCGAAAGACAAACATTACATTTTATATCACAAAATACTGGACTGTTAAATCCCCAACCTCATGGGAAGACTTTTGTAACGTAGCAATTATATATATTTCCTTCTGTAAATTAGCATATACAGCTACTAATCAAAAGAAATATTATCACAAATACTATGGATACTTGCTTGACATAATTCTTATGAACTAAAACCACTTGATATACTAAACCAATTAAATAGACTATGATCTGGCTTTCCTTACAGTAGAATGAGCCTTTCCTTTCTATACTGCAACACTTAAGTTTCTACATAATATTCTTGGTTATATCAAGGAGTTTGCATACTCCACTTAGACTTTTCAATATGATATGCTCCTTACAATTTCCTTTCTTCTTTATTAGTTATTAAAAATGTAGCTTATGTGGTGATGTCTATTGTATATAGTTATAGGATTGAGGTTTTCTTTTCTTATATTAGCTATAGGTATATGTATCTGGTTTGTTGTCAGTCTAACTGTTTAACATTTTGTATCGAAAAACTTAAAGAAAATTTTTGAAAAAAAAAAAGACTCTAGTCTTGGTCTAAGTGTTTTCATTCCTGTATAGGTGGAAACATTTAATGCGCTCAAGTTATAAATAGTACTGGAGGACAAAGATGGATGCTCTGAAGCTGAAATCCTTCCACTTATACATAACTTGACAAGCACGTGGTCTTATTAACCATTTTATTTGATTAACATGGCCGTTTTATTTCAATGTGCATATATTCTGATATTCTTTTAATGATACTCAGTTGAATTAAGCACATTTCAGTATGAAAACTTTCCCCGCAATAAAAATATCAGGTATACCTTGCTGTAGTTTGCTTATATTTCATCTGAATCTTTAAAACTACTGTGGTTTTATTAAACCTGCAGAAATACGGATATGTTGCAAGTTAAACAAAGAATAAAGAATTCTGCCCTTGTCCACAGAAATAAATTTCCAGTGATTGGAAATGGTAACAGATTTGACTTGAACAGAGCCTATAAAGCGTGGACAAAGTGGGCCACAGCACTGCAGTTAAAATCAGTTACAGAAAAGTACAGGAGATATACCAAATTGTTCTTTTTATTAATAACATATGTATGATCTTTTGAGATGACCTGTACTTTAACTAACAACAACAGTGCCATGCAACATGGCATTTAAATTCATGTTACATGGTTAATGAAAAGTAATTAAACTGTAACCAACCATAAAATTCGGTGCAATTTTTTGAATGTGCCTTAACGAAAGTGCTTCTTAAAATGAAATATGCTACTTAAAAGTATGGTCTGTTTTATGAAACCTATGGGTTCATTATGAAACTTAACTGAGGATTTAATTGATTTAATGTTTGTTTTATTAATTATTGTGATTGATATACAAGAGTTTTAACTTCTGTATCTCTATGCCCGAGCAAGCAGTTCTTCTGCAAAACTTTTTACTTGTGAGTAAAATCAATAGTCAACAATTACAGCCACTCGTGGTTCAGTAGCACTTTTTTTTATACTTCTTGTGTTTTAAGTACAACCAGAGTTGTACCCAATGTATTTTGTTTTTAATCTAAAATTAGAAAAATAAACTTTCTCCCTTGACCAGCACATCTGGCAGACATTTGGCTAGTGCAGTAACTGTAATAGCCAAACAATTACACCTTGGCTTCCAATTAAAATCAATGAGAAATTTAACCTGCAAGTGAAAGATATTGCTATTTATTATTATGACTTCTCACTTCTACACTGTGAATGCAGTCATCTGAGATGAGTAGGCAACCACTGTTGCATTTTTTTTGGTACAGAGCCACATAGATTTGTGTCTATTGGTAACAGTAGACACTGCCCACGGCAGAATAATTACCTTTATTAATTATACATCCACAAACTCACTTAACACAATAGGAACTTGGTTGAAAATATAAAATAAAACCACAAAATGATAAAACAAAACTTAACATACTTATCTCCAAACAACATAGAAAGCACATTTATCTTTGGAAGAATTTATCTGACTATGCAAATAAAAGTGCACGCAACACTTATAAAGAATTAGAACTCATCACATGACAAAACAGAACACATAATCCAGTATTGCCTGAGCGTCAATTTTATTTTTTTAAATATTAAATTTTAGTACTACTAACATGTTTGTGGGATGCCCTCTAGCGGTAACATGAAAAACATCACCAAGGTTGTGTTTTCACCATTTTTGGTAATAACCACTTCTGTTGATAACCTGCGATGTGTAATCTGTTTTATTGGCAGTCTGTGGAAGAATGCAAAAGATAGGCTGATCACAGTAAAATAATCATTGCTGAAGCCTGGTAGGGATGTAATGAGGACAGAACAGTGTGTGAATGTTACAAGTTTAAATACATTAGTATGACCATTTGTCCTTTCACTTTCCCTAGCAAAAAATCCAAATACATGTGTGGACAGTGTTAAGAGTGCACACTACCCATAATATTCTTGTATTTCAATATTTCTAATTAATTTTATGGCAATCAAGATGAATGGTGGGATACCCTATAGAAGGAAACAGAAATATTATTACTGTGGCTAGTATTTCAGCGCTTAAGGTTATCACATACTATATGTGATTATCAGAAGTGGCTGTCTGTTTGGCGGTCAGTCAGTGGCTGGAAGTAGACAGCTAAGGTGAATAAATTAAAATGATTGTTGCATTAGTTGATGTGGGGGCAATGCGTGGTGTCTGACAGCTGCAAGCTGAAATACATTAAAGTGATCTTGATTATTTGTTTTCCATTTTCATCATAAAAAAACATCATAAGACTACAAAGAATGTGTCTATCTTTTGAAGGGAGGTAGGGAGGCAGGACATGTATAAATACAGGTCAGTTATGTGAGTTAACTAGCCTAGGGGGTAGTGTATGCACTTATGAACAAGTAAAAATTCATTACTGAAGCCAACTTCAGTATTTTGCCCATGTATGCAAGAGAACTTCACCGACACCAAAATGAATTTTCTCTCCTGACACCTTCAGTAGTTTGCCCGTGTATGCACACACACCAAAATGAAATATTTCCCCAATGAGCCCTTCGTAGTTTGTCCATGTATGCAAAAGCATTTCACTGACATCAAGATGAAACATTTCCCTAATGGCTCCTTCAGTAGTTTGTCTATGTATGCACAAGCACTCAAATGACAAAAATAAGATCCCTTCGGCAGTTTGCCCTTGTATGCAAAAGCATTTCACTGACATCAAAATGAATGATTTCCCCCAATGTTCCCTTCAGTTGGTTTGTCCATGCATACACAAGCACCAAAATTAAACACTTCCCTCTATGACCCCTACAATATTTTGGGGTCTATACTGAATTCTCAAAAGCCGACAATGTCGAGTCTGACGTTGTTGGCAAGAGAATAGTGAAAATGTAGAACGTTGAAGTAAACAGAAATCTCTGAAAGTGGAGATTTCCATTTACTTCAATGCAGTGTGGCCTTGGAGTTGGTATATTTAAGTAGCGAGGGTGTGGGGGGGTGCCCCCCTGCCTACACCATTTAGTTTTTTTTGTTTATTTTAATTTTTTTTGGAACATTCGATGTTTTAACAGTTCGATTACTAAGGGTCACCGTTAGTGATTCGAGCTGTTAAACATTCGATGTTCCAATATAGACCCAATATTTTGTCCATGCATGTACAAGCACTCAAATGATATCAGGATGAAACATTTCCCCATGACCCCTTCAACAGTTTGTCCCATATATGCACAAGCATTTCACTGACATCAAAATTAATAATTTCCCTTAAAGATCCCTTCAGTCATTTGTCCATGTATGCACAAACCCTCAAATGGACACCTAGATGAATAATTTCCTCCAACAACCCCTTCAGTAGTTTGCTGTCCATGTATGCACAAGCACCAAAATGAAACATTTTCCCAGGTGATCCCTTTAGTAGTTTGACTTTGCCCACATGTGCACAACACAAGCACTCTAATGAGCAGTTTGCCCCTTTGTATGCATATGCATACCAGTAAGCAATCCTTCAGGCTTTCACAGACTTGTTTTTTCTGCCCTCTCATTCAGTCTCTTTCCCCACATGCTAAAAAGCTGCGGCTGCTGCTGTCTGTCCCTGGCCCCCAGTAGTTCACAGACAAAATGGTCGCCATCAGCTGAATTTGGTCAAATAGCGAAGTCTTTAAAATTTCTTTTATAAGTAAATGTGCCCAAAGCAAGAGATTTCTATTGCCAAAAGCATTATATATCTCAGCTTGCTGTGAGTACTAAAGATATAAACCAGAGACTGTCTTTACTGCACTGCGACACTACTCCCTCTACCCGCGCAGCCAATCATAGATCTTTTTGGGGCACTGCCCAAGCAAAGTCACATAAGCAAGGGCAGGAAGCACACAGAAGCACCTCGGATGTCAACTTAAGCTGTACGTGTTGTTGCTTCCCTTAAATAAAATTTTTTAAAAATATGTGATTAAAAATATATTTTTTTAATTTGACATTGGCAAATTTTGCCTTGGACAAGACAGCACCTGGGGTGATTGCCCTGTGTGCCTCACCATAACTACACTAATGAAAAACAATTAAAGAACATGTAATGAAAATTTACCTCACACCTTCTAAAGCCTTATTATCAGACATACTTGTATACAAATTAATATCAACGTAATCAGTAAGTCAGAATGAAAACTACTTTTGAATTTTCTCTAATATTTGGCATTCCCTCAAACATTTAAAAATAATCAACATAATTTAAAACAGCCTTTGTTAAAAAACATGGATTGACACCATATGGCACACAGAGACTAGTTATTTTATGAGTCATATAAATACAACATAAAATGAGACCTACATAGATAAGTTTTTCCTGAGAAATTTAATTAGAAAAACTTCATGTACATCCGTTCATAACTACAGTGATAAATGTTCATGAAATCTAAAGTGACCTTATCTATAAACAGGTATTGTGCAATACTACCATCACAGGGTCTATAGTATTTGGAGAGCATGTCTGTCACAACCACTCCTTCACTGGCTTGTTTGGCAATTGTTTCAATATTAGATGTTCTTCGTGTTTCACTGTTGCAGTCATTACATTTGGGTAATCCTGCTGGCAGGTTGCCCTCAGTCAGCCTGAATTCCAATGTCTTGGGTCCTGCGTCGGCTACTGTCACCCCTTCCCTGACGTCAGGTCATCAGGGGTATAAAAGAAGCAGCCGACGCCATTTTCTTCAGTCTTTCTTGCCGTGTGGTGCCCGAAGCAGAAGCAGTTCGCAAGTGCTGGTCGGCCGACTCCTGAGATTTTCGTGTTTGAATTTCTGAGCCAAAGTCTTCAATAAAGCTAAGTACCCCGTTGGGGAAACTTTTTTCTTGCGCCAGACCAATGTCAGAAAAAGTGAATAATTGTATTTCTTGTGGAAAGCAAATACCTCATAAGGACTTTCATTCTTACTGTATCCCTTGCCTATGCCCTGATCACAACATTTCTGGTTGTCGGTTTTGTGCTAGATTTAACCAACGCACTATTAAACGTCGGTATGATTTTACTTTAAACTATTTTGGACGCCGGTTTAATTATCCAGAAATGTCGTTGGATAGCCATCCAACTACCGGAGTTCACAAAAACACAAAGAAAAGGAGAGAGATAAAGAACCGAGGCCCAAAACCAACGACGAACGCCTCTGGAAAGTCAAGGTATTGGAGCCTCGGATACTATTTCCTCAGATGGGTCCAGACCCACTGAGCAGGCACCGGCTTCTGAGGGTGTATTCAGACCTAAACATCTTTATATTAGACCAACTTCAGCTTCAAAGGCAAAGACTAAGGCACCTTCTAAAGCAAAGAAAAAACAGCCATGTGGACAGGCCTCTATGCCCAAAAACAGATGCTCAAAATGGCCGAAGACTTGATTACCTTCATCAGGGGTTCCCATCCCACTCCTGATAAGAAGCCTAGGCAAGAGACTGACTATGAATCTTCAGATCAGGTTTCTATTTCTTCTGATTCCTCTTCTGATCAGGAATATTCTCTTCCCCCCATGAGAATTCTGATGCTGAAGAATCTATACCTTCAGCTTCTCCTCCAGAGGACTATTCTTTTAGGGAAACCTTGCTTACCATGAGGGAGCATTTCCACTGGGAGAGCCAAGATTTTTCAGAATCTAAAAAGAGGCTCAGAGATTTCCTTTTACTACCTCAACACAGACCTTTAGCCATTCCACCTGTGTTAGACATTGTAGATTATGTATTTTCGGAGTCTAGTCTTACCCCTGACTCCTTACCTCCAGCTTCTGTTAAGCCTGATAGATATTACAGGGTTCCTGACTCTCATAAATTCCTTTTTAAAAACCCTGCTGTAGACCCAGAGACTATTTCACAGGGTCCCAAAGGAGTTAAGGCTTCCACTGCAAAAAACCCTACCCCCTCTGACAGGGATTCTAGGGCACTGGATAGATGGGGAAAAAAGGTTTACACATCTGCTACCTTGGCTATAAGGGCCTCAAACTGCAGCTGAACAAGCTGGAAAGCATACTTTGCAATGTGGTTTTGATTATTTGGAGGCCTCCTGCAGGGCCGCAGTTACGGGTTCTGTAATTAGGAGGCATGCTTGATTAAAGGAACAAAATCTGCCTGATCATGTGAAAGTTAAATTATTAGATGAACCTTTACAGCATGATACTTTGGTGTTAAGGCAGAAGATGTGTTAAAGAAAATGGAGGACAAAGCTAAATCTATGCAAACTGTCAAAGATTTTTTACAAGTACAGCCACCTAGGTTTAGTAGACACTGGCCTACAAAGAATTGGTCCTTTCCTGTGTCAGATAGATCTCAAAGGGGCAGATCCAGATGCCCTAGAGGCAGATCCCAGGTGCAAGGTTCATACAGGTCAATGCAATGGGGTGCTTCTACCTCCAAAGTTGGAGAAAACAAATCACAACCTTACAGGAAACAGTCCCAATGACGTCCCCCTGCCTGCACCAAGCACTTATCTCCTGGCAGCACCCTTAGGGGGAAAATTAGCACTTTTTCTCAAAATTGGCACATTATAACCCAAGACAAATGGGTTCTAAACATAGTGTCACAAGGCTACAAGTTCCATTTCCATACCCTGCCAAAGGCAAACTGCTGGCCAGATCTGCCAAAAAATCAATGGGCAGAGGCACACAAACAAGTCTCATCCCTCATGGACATGGGGGCCATTCAGCAAGTACCAGAGCAAAAGCAGGGACAAGGATTTTACTCAAGACTGTTCTTGGTACCCAGAAAGGACAAGGCCTGGAGACCAATACTGGACCTATCTATTTTGAACACATTCCTGGATATACCAAAATTCAAAATGTTGATTTTGCAGCAGTTTCTGCCCATGTTGAGCAAGAATGCTTGGCTTGTGACTTTAGACCTAAAAGAGGCATACCTGCATGTCCCAATCAGACAATCATGCAGAAGATACCTCAGAGTCAAGGCTGGCTCAATGCATTACCAATACTCTGCACTGCCCTTTGGCTTATCTACTGTGCCCAGGGTCTTTACAAAGTGCCTGACACCAGTAATTGCATTCTGCAGACAAAGAGGAATACAAATATATCCTTACTTGGACAACTGTCTAATTCAAGCAGAGAACAAGAACATTCTACTACAGCATCTGGTGTTTGTGAAAAGACTTCTAACATGCCTAGGGTACACAGTCAATGAAAAGAAATCAAAACTAGTACCCTCTCAAGAGATAATATTCCTGGGTGCAAGCTTAAATACAACTGCCCAGATGGCTTATCTCACGCCAGACAAACAAAGGTAACTGACTACCTATTTCAAAATGTTGGCAACAAAGGCCCAGTTATCTGCAAGAAAAATTCTGCAGGCTTTGGGCTTCATAGCATCTTGCATCCTACTAATTCCATATGCAAGACTGCTTATGAGGAAACTTCAATTGTACCTAAAAAGTGTTTGGACTCAACATTGCCACAGCCTGGAGACAATGATTTACTCTCATTCCCTGCCTGCAACAGGGGTTTTGATGGTGGGTGAAGGCTTGTCATCAGAACAAGGGATGGCCATTCACATTACCCCCTGTCAGGCAGACACTAACAACGGATGCATCAGATTATGCCTGGGGGGCCCACATGGTCCTCAAGTCAAATGCATCTACATATCAATCAAAAAGAGATGCTAGCTGTTCAAAATACCCTCACAGCCTTCAAGGACGTACTTCATCCGGGACAACTACTGATAAAGACAGACAATACCACGGTCATGTGGTATATAAACAAGCAGGGGGGCACACATTCTTACCCCCTTTGCAGACTAGCCATGACTTTGTGGTACACAGCATTGACTTACCAACTACATCTGCAGGCACAATTCCTGCCAGGAAAGGAAAATACTCTGACAGACGAACTAAGCAGAAACCTCATGGATCCCCACGAGTGGCAGCTGGATCCACAAGTCTTCAGCATGATAACAAGGAAATGGGGATGCCCAGACATAGATTTACTTGCCTCCCCTCACAACTACCAACTAAAAAGATTCTGCACAAGGACTTATCACAGACAAGCATGGAAAATGGATGCCCTATCTTTCAACTGGAAAAACCTATCAGTATATGCCTTTCCTCCACTGCCACTCCTCCCCAAGGTACTCCTAAAGGTCAGACAGGAGAAGCCAAAGATGATACTAATTGTCCCAGACTGGCCCCGCTGGTACTGGTATCCAATCCTAAGGAACTTGTCTCAATGCCCAGCTTGGACCTTACCTCAAATACCCCATCTACTGTCCCAGCAAAACAATCAGATCCTGCACAGCCAACTCAGGACTTTAAACCTGGCAGCATGGCGGATAATGTAATCATACAAAACACACCTCTCAGTAAAGCTGTGATGGATGTCATTTTGGAAGCCAGAAGGCCCAGTATTAGAAAATCTTATGCTGGAAAATGGAAGAGATTCTGTGCTTGGAAACAGGCACAAGGAACTGATACAGCTGTACCAAATAGTCTTCAGATGTTACAATACTTAACTGAGATGCTGGACAAAAGATTATCTTTTTCATCAATTAAAATTCATGCATCTGCCATTTCGGCTCATTACAGTACAGAGCCACCAATCTTTTCTCCTCCTTTATTAAAGCAGTACCTCAGAGGAGCCAAAAATGTAAGGCCTCCAAGGCGACCACCAATACCTGCATGGGACCTCAACTATGTCTTGGAAAAACTCGCCCTGCCTCCTTTTGAGCCAGCTGCTACTGCGGATATAAAGTTTTTATCTTGGAAAACAGCTCTGCTCCTAGCATTAACTTCTGCAAGACGAATTTCAGCTCTACAGGCACTCATGGCTGTGGAACCTTTTATCATGTTTCATCCAGACAGGGTTTCTCTGAGGAGAAACCCGACATTTATGCCTAAAGTGGTGTCCAGTGTGGCTCTTAACCAAACTATTCACCTGCCAACTTTTTATCTAAATCCAAAGAACAAGGGTGAGAGAATTCTGCATTCCTTGGACGTACACAGACAGCTTAGATTCTACTTGGACAGAACCAAAGTTTTCAGGAAGAGAGAGCAATTACTAGTTGCATATGCTGCATGATTACAAGGAAAAGCTATCTCAAAGCAGACTATTTCAAAGTGGATAGGCCACTGCATTCATTTCTGCTATTTTCAACATGGCAAGCCAGTGCCTAAGGGCATTAGGCCACATTCAACTAGAGCTGCAGCCACTTCAGCAGCCTTTCTCAGGGGAGTACCAACCAAAGACATTTTAGAGGCGGCTACTTGGAGTTCAGTGCACACCTTTACAAAGCACTCTACTCTAAATCCAGGGCAGGCTTTGCCACTGCAGTTCTGCAGGGCCTCATAGCCGCTCCTAATGCTGTTTAGCTCCAGCCTTCCAACCATAGCTTTGGGACTCTACCCAAATGTAATGACTGCAACAGTGAAACACGAAGAACATAGTACAGTTGTGTACATTTACCATAAATGTAGATGTTCGAGTGTATTCACTATTGCAGTCCAGGTTACCCACCTGCCACCCCCCTTTTTTCTGCTGGAACTTATCTTTCCTTCTCTGATTTATACAACCTATGTGGTGCATTTGCTTGTAGATGAAGGTAAAATTTAAACTGGTGCATGTATTATATATATATATATATATATATATATATATATATATATATATATATATATATATATAAATTTTGGCTCCCCTTTTAGGGGGCACCTGATATCTGGGGCAAGAAAAAATGAAGAAAATGGTGTTGGCTGCTTCTTTTATACCCCTGACGACCTGATGTCAGGGAAGGGGTGACAGCAGCCGATGCAGGACCCAAGACTTTGGAATTCAGGCCGACTGAGGGCAACCTGCCAGCAGGATTACCCAAATGTAATGACTGCAACAGTGAATACACTCGAACATCTACATTTATGGTAAGTGTACACAACTGTACTTTCTTTACAGTGTTATCCCCTCAGATCTTTACAGATAAAAAAATCATCCTAACTGTATTTTTTTCACTCATTTTGAAAATCCTAAACAGTAAATATATACAGCTGAAGCTGAGATTTGTTTCTTACTACTTGTTTTAAAGATATAGTAAACATAAAAGGATCAGTTGTTGAACATCGGTAACTAAACCAGTTACTTAATTTGGTCGAACATCAAGTTTGCTGTCTTGTTAACATTGCTAAACAAACTCAGGCTGGGAAATGTCTCCACAATTCATTTAATGAACAACTGACTTTAGCAGCATAGCTTTCAGAAATAACTTATCTTCAGTGCTTAAACACCAATTCATTCAATTACAATTAACACGCTAAACAAGAAATCACATGACACAACCCACCAATAATATCACTTAATTACGCAAGACAAAATGAAATATAAAATATATCCATAAAATACATTCATAAAATGACACTTGAAAAGGCACCTAAAAACAGTTATAAATATAATTTATATTGCATTTGTTTTTTTTTTAACCTGAATTGGTTTTATGGTAATTGTAGCATTAATGCCTGGATATTTATCAGCATGCAGCCTTAGTATACGTTCATATTCCCTGGTTTCCACTATATTATGAATGTTACCACCCTTAAGATTCCTAATAACTATATCTATAACCCTAAATTTAAAATCATGTTTGTCCCCATGCTCTAATATATGTTTTGCTAATGCATTCATAGAAATGCTTCTTTGAATTTCTAATCAGTATTTAATAATATGATCCCTTAGCCTTCCATTACATCCTACATAAAACTTGGTACATTTGATACAAGTTGCAAGATAAACAATATTTATAGTGTTGCATGTGGCAAACATCGAAATGTAAACTCTAAGGGTTACAGGGTGTAGAAAAATATTATTACTAAAAACATGTCTACAACAGCTACAATTATGGGGTCTATATTATATCTTCGAAGAGACGTTCCATAAAATGCCTCTTCACTAAATATGCCAACTCCGAGATCGCACTACAGTTGGGAAAACGGCAAACAAAAATGGCCAAGCGCTTTCCTAGGGGAAAGAAATCGCTGATGTGGCTGTTCGCTGTTATGACAGTTTGCGTTTCAAGGGTCGATGAAGTGGCATTCAATGGAATACCTCTTTGAGGATATAATATGGACTCACAATTATGATTTACACTTATAGCTCTGTTTTTAGTTTGAGTTTGTCTCATTTCTTTATAACATAAGTTTTATTTTAAATTTCTACTGTTCCTATAAGCAAAGCATGGTCTATTAGTAATCAATTGTTCCAAGCCAGGAATGGCCTTTAACATATGCCAATTTGTTTGATATTATTTTCTTCACTTCAGACATTCTTACTATTAAAGGTAGTTACATATCTCAGTCTATTAGCTCTTAAATTTATTTTATTTTCTACCCGTTGTTTTGCTTCTTTTTTACTAAAACATAGTTCAGCTGTACTTGCTCTATTCATCATTGTTTTGTCAATAATCCTATGCAAAATTCTCTCATCATACCCCCTCTCTTTACATTTATGAACTAATGCTAACACCTATTCTTTACATTTCATTTCCTCTGTATTGAGCCTACTAGTTCTCAGCATTTGGCTGTGCACTATACTTTCAAAAATATGGGGTGTGCACATGCTACTATGTGTCTACTGATTTGTATGCACATTTTTTTCTATAAACACTTATTAAACTTTCAGTTTTCTTTATGTTAACATCTAGAAATTCAATAGAATTTCTAGAAAACGTAGAGTTAAATCTCAAAAAAATCAATTGCACTATTTAAATAGTTTACAAAATCAGTCAACTCATTTTCACTACCTCCCCAAACAATAAACACATCATCCACGAAATGTACATAAAAAAAAACTCAATCAGCAAATTCCATAGTATCATCATATATTACTTACTTCTCCCATTGGATTGACTACCAAATTAGTATAACAATTAGCTATTGGGGTTCCCATCGCTACCCAAGACTTCTGATAATATAGCTGACTGTTAAAATAAAGATGGTATTAAGTACTGTCTCTAATAGTTGACAAATATTTTCAATACTTCTACGATCCATTTCAGCTCTAGCCTTAGAAACCATCTTATTGCCTCAACAGCATATTCATTAGGGATAACAGTGAAAAGTGAATTTATATCCAAAGTTGCTAAAACAAAATTTCTTCCAGAATACATTTCATACCAGTGATAGAGCTTAACTAAGAAATCTTTTGTATTCTTAATATAACTTGCCACTTTATCCATATAATTACTTAGTATGGACTGTAAATAAAGTGAGATGGGTTATGTTACTCACCCCCTCCCAAAGACAATAGGCCTCATGGAGGAGTGTGTCAGACATTTATGTACTTTTGGGAGACCATACAGAATAGGAGTAATAAGGCAAGTTACAATCAAATAGTTAAACAGATCAAAGGACACATCTCAGCTTAGTTGTAATTCATAAATAAGCATATTTACAGCGGAAATATACTTCTTAATCTCTAACATACCTATTTTAACAAAAGTAGTCTCAAAAGATAAAAAAATAATAATTAATTGCAGCAACATGGTCTTTCAGATTCATTATAACTATTGCTCTATCCTTGTCAGTTTTTTTAAAAAACTATATCATGGTTAGCTTGCAATCTTTTTAATGCCTCACATTCTTTGACTGTTAAATTGCAATAATGTTTCGTAACTTTATTTTCATACAAGTTCCACAACTCAGTTTCACAAATATTCTCAAAAACTGACACAATCAGAAAACTATTAGATATAAATGTACTAGACTTTTTGTATCTTATTATCTAAGTGTACATTATTAAAAGTCAGTTTCAAATTGATACCTCTTGTGAACAATTTCAAGTCTGTGAGGGCCTTGGTAATATAAACCATACCAGAAGGAATAAACTGTAATTCCCTTGCCAAGTACAGCGAAATCATCAGGTCCCATCTATACATCAGACAAGTTAATAACATTAGTAATGTTTGGATTTTTTACTATCTCACCAATTCTGTTTGTTTTTGGTTTGCGGGCTGGTGTACTTCCTTTTCACTGCATTTCCGTCTTTCCATCCTACCAAGTGGCCTCTCGATTGATCCCTTCAATGAATCTCTACTTTCTCTGGTAAAATGGGGCAGAACTGGGTGGGAGGAGTCTGAAAAACCTCAAGAGCAGTGGCTTTTGTAGATCGACGAGCAGACTGTTCGCCCAATCGGTGCTTGGCATCATCCGTTGACAATGCCGGTACCTTTAAACTACTTGATGGCCGGACGATAGTATTTAATTGTTCTTTATGAACATTTAAAACTGAAGTAGTGGTATTTTCTAAGTAATCTCATCCAAACAATACACAGATCCCTTTTGGCATCTAGTTATGTCTTTTTTGGCATTATTGTGCTCTTTTGGGCATGAAAATATGTGTCCACTTTTAATGGCATTTAGGTCTCTCAGCAGCTTACGTTTTTTTTTAACAAGTTACTTCATATCAAAACTTATTAATCGGTCCAACATGGACTGATAGATTTGCATGCAATCTTTGAACACAGGTGATGCAGCAATATCCTTCTCTAATTTAACTATTTCATCCTGCATCTCTGTTTCTATTTTTAGAAAAAAATTAATTCATTAATAACATATAGTCTGAGCTAAGTTTTAAATTTAGCTCTTGCCATTTGTTTTTTAAAGTTCTAGATAAGTATTGGCATACGTAGGCATTTTAAGGATCCTTAGCCTGCACGGAGCAATACCAAGCTCCAAATAAGCTGTGAAGCTCAGCTGTTGCCACTGGGGCTTCTTGAATGTTTGCACTTTTCTCTCCAACATAGCAACGCTGTTTTGAAAGCCATCATTCATTTGGGCAACGGCTCCCAAGACTCTGATAGCAATTCCAACTGAACAGGCAAGGAACGGGTTATTACGAACTGTTAGTAAATCCTGTAGTGAACGACGTGAACTCATAATTGTAGCTGTAGCCTCTGCTCCAGGTTGTGTCACTGAATATTTAAACAGGCGACGCCCAGTCCACAAGTTTAGTCCATATTTCTGAAAGTATAGCGAACAGCCAAATGCTGAGATCTAGTAGGCTCAATTCAGAGGAAACAAAATATAAATAGCAGATGTTAGAATTAGTTCATGAATTTAAAGACAGTGGATATGATGAGAGAATTTTGCATAAGATCATGGATGAAACAATGATGAATAGAGCAAGTACAGCTAAACCATTTTTTAGTAAAAATGAAGTTGTACAAAGGCTAGAGAATAAAATAAATTTAAGAGCTAATAATCTGAGATATGTAGCTACCTTTAATATTAGAATGTCTGAAGTTAAGAAAATAGTACCAAAAAATTGACACATTATAAAGGCCATGCCTGGCTTAGAACATCTGATTACTGATAGACCATGCTTTGCTTATAAGAACAGCAGAAATTTAAAACAAAAATTATGTTATAAAGAAATGAGACAAATATGAGCTAAAAACAGAGCAGAGCTATAACTGTAAATCAAGCTACTTTTCCATGTCATAATTGTAGCTGTTGTAGACATATTTTAGTAATAATAATAATAATAATATTTTTATACACCCCAAAACCCTTAAAGAGTTTGTATTTCAATGTTTTGCAACATGCAACACTATAAATACTGTTTATCTTGCAACTTGTATCACATTTTATGTAGGTAAATGTAATCAAAGATTAAGAGATCGTATTATTGAACCCTGATCAGAAATCTGAAGAGGCGTTTCTAAGAATGTATTAGCAAAACATATCAGAATATGGGGACAAATGTGACTTTAAATTTGGGGTTATAGATATAGTTACTAAGAATTTTAGGGGTGGTAACAATAATGTATTAGAAACCAAGGAATATGTGTGGATACTAAGGCTGTGTGCTAATAAATATCCAGGCATTAATTCTACAGTTACCATAAAATCAATTCTAGTTAAAAAAATGCAATATAAATTATATTTATAACTCTTTTAGGTACCTTTTCAGGTGTCATTTTATGAATGTATTTTATGAATATATTTCGTATTTCACTTTGTCTCGTGTAATTAAGTGATATTATTGGTGGGTTGTGTCATGTGATTTCTTGTTTAGAGTATTAATTGTAACTGACTGAATTAATTGTTAAGTACAGAAGGGTTATGCTTTAAAGCTTTGCTGCTGAAGTCAGTTGTTCATTAAATGAATCGTTGAGATGTTTCCCAGCCTGAGTTTTATTTTTTGTCATATTTATTATATACTTGAAGCTGAGTTCACCACTGCATTGTCCTTTCTTTGTAGTTTGTTAACATTACTACCCACATCCCTAAACTATGCTTCTTTTCTGTTAATATTATTCAGCTATGATACACTTATGTACACACCAACATTTCTTGTTAGGAGATTGGCTATTATCTGACTCAGTGAATCTGTACCTGTAAAACATCTAATTTCTACAGTCTTACTCACATCAACTCTGATTATTTTAGAAATGTTAATGTGCTTCATCTTCTCGATGTTCTTAAATATGGTTTAAAATTTTTCTGAACTTAAAAATTTGCACTGATTTAAATAATAGTAATTCTATTTCTAGCCCGGCAATTTTTATTGTCATCAAATTCATAGCTGTTACTTTAAGCTTGTTTTTAAATTAAGCTCCTATTACTGCTGGAAACATTTTGATTTATCAATACATTTGTAAACTGTTTCAATATACTGATGTAAATACTCATTTCATTGAAATATACACAATAAAAGTTACCTTTTGCTAATATAAAATTAAGGAAATATAAGCAGGGATTCAGAAAACGTTTCCTGCTCTTGTGCAAACTGCTGTGGCAAAAGTAGCAGTTTACACAATCGCAGGAAATGTTATTCAGAGGCAAGACTAGTCACAAGGAGGCTTTCCTTCAAGACACTTGGATCCAATCTGGCATTACTAGTGCTCCAGCCTCTAGGTTTTATGGGATGGGGAAGTTTACTCTCCACAGATCGAATTTGCTGCCTACATCAGGAATGGAAATTCCGCTGGAGAAGGAATAATAGTGGAGAAAAGCATCAAAATGGTCCTCCAGGTATCCAGGCAATGGCCATTTGGAAAAGAGGTGGAGGGAGGGAGGAATGTTGTATTAAGACGGACCAGAATGAAAGGATCCATTGTTATACTATGTGCATAACTACTGTATCCAGTTCATTTAGTCTGTTCCATTTTACTAATAGGTCAAAATCCCAAGCTACCAGCAAACATGGTTGTTATGACAGGAGACCCTTTGGAAAGAAATGTTGTGTAAGAACTTACCATAATCATAGATGTTCTTCTCTTCCATGTTGCAGTATTCTGCATATGGGTTTACCCTTCAGTCTCGTGTACATACGGGCAGTATTCCAAAGCTTTTCAATCTCTCCTAGGTGTGCAAGACGTCAGGTCCAGGCGAGAAAACATGGGCCAGGCGAGAAAGCATGCACCAGCCCTCAGAACTGAAGCCCCAGTCGGAGCCAGTCCAAAAGGGCAATGCCACATCACAGCCATCCAGGGAAGGAAAACATATGTGCAGTGGGGAAGGAATACTGCAACATGGAAGAGAAAGACATCTGTAGTTATGCTAAGTTGTTACACAACATTTCTATGTCCTTCTATTCCTATGTTGCAGTATTCTGCATATGGGTGAGTGCCAAAGCTCACTGAGAAGGGGGGTGGTAGGATTGGAAGCAGATTCCAGAAATCCATGCAGGATAGCCCTTGTGAACCCTGCCCTGGACCTAGAAATGTGGTCTAGTTTGTAGTGTTTGGTGACGGTGTAAACTGAAGACTAAGTGGCTGCCTCCAGGATGGAGGAGGTATCCAGGCCCTTGAAGAATACCCCTGACGATGCCATGGCTCTAGCAGAGTGGGCTTTTACTGCACCCTGCAGAGACTTGCCATGAAGCTGGTAGCAGAAAGTAATGGCCTTGGAGATCCAAGTGGATATGGTCTGCTTGGACACAGCTTTCCCTAATGCCCTAGGGTGGAAGGATATGAAGAGTTAGTCAGACTTCCTGACAGACTTAGTGTTGTGAAGGTAAAATGTAATTTGTCTGTGAATATCCAGGGAGTGGAGTACTCTTTCACTTCTTCCCTGTGGGTTAGGATAAAAAACAGGCAGGTGAATGGCCTGATTAATAGACAGGTCATTGACTACCTTTGGCATGAAAGAAGGGTTGGTCCTGGGGGTAACCCTGTTTTTGTGAAAGACTAGGAAGGGAGGAGTAGTCATAAGTGCCTGGAGCTCTGAGACTATTCTGGCTGAAGTGATAGCTACTAGAAGGACCATCTTCCAGGTGCAGGGCTTTAGAGGAGCTTGGTCAGCTGGCTCAAAGGGAGGGAGCATAAGTTTCTCCAACAAGTAACTGAGATCCCAAGGAAGGGGAGTAGGTTTCTTGGGAGGTCTCAGGTGCAGGTCCCCTTGAAGAAGAGCTTAGAAAGTAGTCTGGATGCCAATGGGGTATCCATAAGAAGGCATGCAGAGATAGCTGACAGGTGTGCCTTAATGGAAGAATAGGCCAATCCGGTCTGTAGTAACTCACACAAATAAGCTAGCACTAGAGGAATGTCACTTGTGTGTCCAGCTGCTTATTTTGACACCAAGTAATGAACCTTTTCAATTCTGAAAGGTAAGACTTTCTAGTGTTAGGTGTCCTGGCCTCCTGCAGGACATTGAGCACTTCCTCATTGTAAAGGTGCCTGTATGGGATCAGAAGCCTATCATCCACAGGGTCAGGTGAAGAAGCTGCAACTGTGGATGAATCAGAGATCCCTTTTGCTGTGTGAGTAGGTCCACTCTGTGGAGCAACTTGTGGTGATTACCCTTGGACATTTGAAGAAGTAGGAGGAACCAATGCTGTCTGGGCCAGTAGGGAGTCACCAGCAAGATTTTTGGATTGTCCTGCTGAATTTGTAGCAGGACTTTCTGAATTAGAGGGAAGGGAGGAAATGCATACAGGAACTTCCCCTTCCAGGAAATTGTGAAGGCACCTATTGCCAGTGCCTCTGGGTCTGGTGTCCTTGTGCAGTATCCAGGAAGTTGGCTGCTGATGGCAGAGACAAACAGGTCCATCTAAGGAGTAACCCATCTGTGGATCAGGTCCAAGAAGACATCCCTATGAAGCATCTGTAAAATTTATGTCACTACACTGAAAGGTAGTCTGTACCATTACTCATTGAAGACAATTGAGCCGGTTCAATCTGATATGACATTCCTTTACTGCATATGAGGTAACATCTAGTATAACAATGAAAGATACACATGTAGCAAAACCGAACTTCAGCTTTACAGCATCATGACTGTAAGAATCAATGTTCCTCATACAAAAGAAGTCCAAACTTTATAGTCTCTTTCTAGCTTACATCAGCAGTTTAGAAAATATGCCAGAATAACAAGTCTTTCCCATGAAGCTGGTCTGCTGACAGTATGTTGACAGTTTGTTTCCCATGTTTCAAACATTCAGTTCCAGAAGAATAACTCCTCGGCCTTGCTCTTATCTTGTATGTCCTGTTGATACAGACACAGCTGCATACAAGAGTTCGTCTTGACCTGCTTGTAGATAATAAATTTCACAAACTGCATAGTTTATAAAAGATAAAATATTTTACTTCTGACTTCTAATAACAATGAATGCCAAGCTATATGCTTTAAACTAAGTGCACTTTTGTACTACACTGAAAAGCAGAGTATTTATTTTACATTTTCAGACAAATCCATTGAAAGCCATTTTTAACTTGTTCACTACTGAAAGCAGAATATGTCAAATCTCACAATTCCCTATTTTCAATTAAAAGGCGGAAAATGACTGTTCATTTCTGACTTCAGTTGCACACATTGAAACCTTTTCCAATTTATCCAGGTCTTAATCATCATGATTTGTTGGATTCTATATGTTTTTCGTAAATGACAACTTAAATAGCAATTCCAGATAGTTAATATGACTATAATGCCTAACACTACTAATACAGGATGTATCAACCAATTCAAAAAAAATTTTCCTGATGTGGAACAACCCGTAAAGATATCACACCAATTGTGAGCAGTGTCTTTTTTGGTCTTTTCAGCCAAATTAAGTAATTTATCTTTTGCAATGATGCTCAATGCTTCAGAATAAAGAATACTTGTATTTCTTTTTCCCAAGTACTCTCTGAGAATTTCAGTATTATTCATTATTTTTTTTAATTATTAAAAGATACAGATATATTGGGAAGCTGTATTAAGTCATAGTTCCAATTCATGGAAGTATTTAATTCTATGATTTCAGTAAACACATAGCTCTGACTATTCCATTTAAGGAAATCAACATGTGATAAACATCCTACAAAAGGTAATTGTAAATTATGACCTACAATGGTCCACTTAACAGAATGCTGCAGTAAGCATGGTTCATAGACAGGCGAATGCTGTCCACAAATTAATAAATTTTGAGTCTGTGTACAATATTAAATTTTATGTTTTTCCCCTCATATCTATATGATTACCTTCAAATTGTGGCAACCAATACTCATGTCCTTCTAGAACTAGAAATGTCATAGGTAATACCATAAACTGACACATAACAGTGGTTTCAATAACATTATAATGTGAAAACTGTCCTGTGCAGTACTGCGGAGTACAATATGTTACATCAGTATATAATTTAATCCGATTTGTGTCAGGTACCCATTTATGAAACAATTGTCGCCAAACATTTTCATTCTGTAACATCAGTTCAATTTGTACATTATTTTTTTGAGTTTCTACATACAAAGACTGCATAGTGCATTTTGTCCAATTTACAAAAGTAGTGATGTTACCATCAAATTTTAACTGATGCAACTGCATAGCATTGTGATTGTCTAAAAATTGCTGCTGATAATTTATATTATGCTGATGTGCCTTCCATATGTCTAGATTCCAAGATGCTTGTAAATGTATAATCTGAAAGATATCTTCCCCCACTGTTTTTAAATGATTAGCTAGAATTTCAATATCAGCTGCATTAATAACTTTAATGCCTGTGCCTAGGCCTCCTAGCAGAGTATTTTACCAAGCTCTTTTGTATTGGCATTTGCCTGTGTCCAGGAATGTAATGTTAAAATGTACTACAACCTTTTGATACTGTCTGTCTACCTTTTTACAGGTAGAAGGGATTTTAACCTAATGGTCTGTAGGTTTACCTGTTAATATTAATAAAACATATTCCTAATGTATGCTGCCTGTAATGACTGTGGTATTTAGTACATATACTTGTACCCACCTTTAGATGGGGGTAATGTGAATTTGGATGGCACACAAAGGTCCATCCGCTGGATTTACCTTTAGTAACTGTGGCATTTTTAACTGAGCATTAACCTGCAAACATATTACGCATTCAGCATGCACTAAATCACAGATTTTCTTTAACCGAGGATGCCAGTACTTGTTCTTTACAATGGGCCATAACTTTTGTGCCCAAATGTCCCATTACCTGATGATGAAAAGTACAGCTGTGTACACTTACCATAAATGTAGATGTTTGAGTGTATTCACTGTTGCAGTCATTACATTTAGGTAATCTGCTGGCAGGTTGCCCTCAGTCGGCCTGAATAACAAAGTCTTGGGTCCTGCATCAGTTGCGGTCTCCTCTTCCATGACGTCAGGTTGTCAGGGGTATAAAACAAGCAGCCGAAACCATTTTATTCAGTTTTTCTTGCCCCAGATGTCAGGTGGCCCCCGAATGGGGAGCAAAAATATATATATAAATAAACAGTAAATATATAAATGCACTTTTAGAAACATAAACTTTACCTTCAACTAAAAGCAAATACACCACAAAGGCTTTAGTGTATAGTGAAGGAAAGAAAAAGGTATAGAAAGGGGGATGGCGGGTGGGTAACAGACTGCAACAGTGTATACACTCGAACATCTACATTTATGGTAAGTGTATACAACTGTACTATGTTCTTTGTGTTTCACTGCTGCAGTCAATACATTTGGGTAGAATCCTAAAGCTATGGATGGGAGGATGGAACTAAACAGCAAGGCCCTGCAGGACTGCAGTGGCAAAGCCTGCCTTGGATTTGGAGAACAGAGGTAAATGATAATGCTTTGTGAAGGTATGAACAGAGCTCCAAGTCGCAGCTTCTAGAATGTCATGGTTGGGTTCCCTCTGAGAAAAGCTGCTGAAGTAGAGGCAGCCCTGGTGGAATGTGATCTGATTCCCTTGGGCACAGGTTTGTCATAGTGCAAATAGCAGAAACGAATGCAGTGGCTTATCCATTTAGAAATAGTCTACTTTGATATAGCCTTCCCCTCTGATCCTGCTGCAAATGCTACCAGTAGTTGCTCAGACATTCTTAGAGATTTGGTGCTGTTTAAGTAGAATCTTAGTTGTCTGTGTACATCCAATGAATGCAGAATCTGCTCCCCCTTGTTCTGCGAATTTGGGTAAAATGTTGGCAGGTGAAGGCCTGGTTAAGAGCCACACTGGATACCACCTTAGGCATAAAAAAAGGAATGGTCCTGAGGGATACCCTGTCCGGTTAAAATATAATAAATGGCCCTACTGCCATGCGAGCCTGTAGTTCTGAAACCCTTCTTGCTGAAGTGACTGCCAAAAGAAAAGCAGTTTTCCAAGATAGAAATTTTATATCCGCAGTAGCTGCTGGTTCAAAAAGAGGCAGGGTGAGTTTTTCCAGCACAAAATTGAGGTCCCATGCAGGAGTTGGTGCTCTTCTGGAAGGTCTTACATTTTTGACCCCTCAGAGATACTGTTTAAGCAGTGGATGAGAAAAAAGGGGAGGCTCTGTGTTGTAATGAGCCGAGATGGCAGAGGCATGGATTTTTATTGAAGAAAAAGATAGGCCCTTGTCAAGCATCTCAGTCAAATATTGTAAAATCTGAGGAATAGTGGGCTTTGCTGCATCTATTCCTTGTGCTTGGTTCCAAACACAGAATCTCTTCCATTTATCAGCATAACATTTTCTAGTACTAGGCCTTCTGGCTTCCAAAATGACATCCATCACAGGATTTACTGAGAGGTGTTGTTTGAATAATTAGTTGATTAGCCATGCTGCAAGATTCAGAGTTTGGAGCGGAGTGTGCAGAATTTGATAGTTCTGCTGAGACAGTAGATGAGGTATTTGAGGCAAGTACCATGGAGGAAGGTGTGACATATTCCTTAGAAGCGGGTACCAGTGCTGGCAAGGCCAGTCCGGTGCAATTAGGATCATTTTTGTTTTTTCCTGTCAGACTTTAGTAAGACCTTGGAAAGGAGAGGCAGAGGGGGAAGGCATAGACTGATAGGTTTTTCCAGCTGAAGGATAGAGCATCCACTTTCCATGCTTTTTTGTGATGAGTTCTTGTGCAGAATTTGCCCAACTGATAATTTTGGGGAGAGGCAAATAGATCTATGTCTGGGCTCCCTCATTTCTGCATTAACATGCTGAAGATTTGTGGATCCAGTTTCCATTTGTGTGGGTCCATAAGATTTCTGCTTAGGTCATCTGCCAGAGTATTTTGCTTTCCTGGCAGGAATTGAACCTGAAGATGTATTTGGTAAGTCAAGACTGTGTTCCACAAAGCCATGGCTAGTCTGCAAAGGGGGTAGGAATGCGTACCCCCCTGCTTGTTTATGTACCACATAACTGTGGTGTTATCTGTCTTTATCAGTAGTTGTCCTGGATGAAGTAAGTCCTTGAAGGCTGTCAGAGCATTCTGAACAGCTAGCATTTATTTCTGGTTGATATGCAGATGCATTTGGTTTGGGCTCCATTTGCCCTGAATGCATCTCCCTGCCAGGTGGGCCCCCCAAGCATAGTCTGATGCGTCTGTAGTTAGGGTTTGGGTGACAGGAGGTTGAGTGAATGACAGCCCTTTGTTTTGATGACATGTCTCTGCCCACCAAAAAAACTCCTGTTGCAGGCAGGGAATGAGAGGAATCGTTTCCAGGCTGTGACAATGTTGACTCCATAAATTTTTTAGGTACCACTGAAGTTTCCTCATATGCAGCCTCACATATGGAATTAGTAGAATGCAGGATGCCATGAACCCCAAAACCTGCAGAATTTGTCTTGCAGATAACTGGGTTTTTGTTGCCATTTGTTTAAATTATGTTGTCAGTTGCCTTTGTTTGTCTGGCATGAGGTAAGCCATCTGGGCAGTTGTATTCAAGCTTGCACCCATGAATGTAATTATTTGAGAGGGTACCAGTTGTGATTTCTTTTTGTTTATTGTGTACCCTAGGTATGTTAGAAGCCTTTTTACAAATGCCAGATGTTGAAGAAGAGTGTCCTTGTCCTCTGCTTGAATGAGACAATCGTCCAGATAAGGATACATTTGAATGCTTCTTTGTCTGCGGAATGCAATTACTGGTGCCAGTCACTTTGTAAAGACCCTGGGCGCAGTAGATAAGCCAAAGGGCAGTGCAGAGAATTGGTAATGCGAAAAACCTGCCTTGAAGCAGAGGTATCTTCTGCATGATTCCCTTATTGGGATATGCAGGTATGCCTCTTTTAAGTCTAGAGCTACTAACCAAGCATTCTTGCCTAGCACTGGCAGTAGCTGTTGTAAAGTCAGCATTCTGAATTTTGGAATGTCCAGGAATGTGTTCAGAATCGATAAGTCCAGTATTGGACGCCATAAATTGTCTTTTCTGGGTACCAGGAACAGTCTTGAATAAAAACCTTGTCCTTTTTCCTTTTCTGGTACCAGTTGAATAGCTCCCATATCCATGAGGGACATGACTTGTTTCTGGGCCTCTGCCCACTGGTTTTGTGGCAGATCCAGCCATCCGTGTGGAATTGGCAAAGTATGGTAATTAAATCTGAACCCCTCGGATGCTTTGTTTAATACCCACTTGTCCTGGGTAATTAACTGCCACTTTTGAGCCTGAAGTGCTAGTTTTCCCCCCAGGGGGCTGCCAAAAGATAAGTGCTTGGTGATGGTAGAGGAAAGTCACTGAGACTGATTACTGTAGGATTGTGCTTTGTTTCCTCCAGATTTGGAGGTGGAGGCACCCCATTGCTTTGACCTGTAAGAACCCTGTGATTGGTATCTGGAGCCTTTTGAGCACCTGGATTTTCCCTGAGTGGCTCTGTTGGATACAGGAAAGGACCAATTTTAATAGGCCAGTGCCTACTTAACCTGGGTGGCTGCACTTGCAAGAAATCTTTTACAGTTTGCATAGATTTAGCTTTGTCTTCCATTTTCTTTAAAACCTCTTCTGCCTTATTACCAAACAGAGTATCATGCTGCAAAGGGGCATCCAACAATATAGCTTTAACATGATTAGGCAGATTTTGCTCCTTGAGCAAGGCATGCCTTCTAATCACAGATCCAGTAATGGCAGCCTTGCAAGAGGCCTCCAAGGAATCAAAACGACATTGTAAAGTATGCTTTCCAACCTGTTGTGTTGAATGCAATAATTCCTGTAACTCTTTATTTTCCATACAATCAGAAATCAACATAATTTTCTGTTTCAGTAAGGCCATAACATGCTGTTGATATTTAAGCATATGAAACTGGCAGTTTAAAGCCCTGATTGCCAAGGTTGCAGACGTATACACCTTCTTACCCCATCTATCCAGTGCCCTGGAATCTCTATCAGAAGGGGTAGGATTCTCTGCTGTAGAGGCCTTTACACCCTTGGGACCCTGAGAAATAGTCTCAGGATCAGCAGCAGTATTTTTGAAAAGAAATTTGTGGGAGTCAGTAAGCCTGTAATATCTGTCTGGCTTACTAGGAGCCGGAGGCAGGGAAACAGGAGCCATGCTTGATTCCGAGAACACATCATCAACAATGTCGAATACAGGAGGTATTGCCAAAGGCCTATACCGAGGAATAAGAAGGAAATCCCTAAGCCTCTTTTTTGATTCAGAGAAGTCCTGACTCTCCCAGTGAAAATGTTCCCTTAAAGTATGCAAAGTCTCTCCAAAAGAGTAATCCCCAGGAGGAGATGCAGATGGGATGGATTCCTCTGCATCAGAATCCTCATAGGGTGGAATAGAAAATTCCTGATCAAAAGAGGAATCAGAAGAAATGGAAACCTGATCTGAAGATTCATAATCAGTGCCTTGCCTAGGCCTCTTAGCGGGGGGGGGGGGTTGGGAACCACTGATCAAGGTAATTAAATCCTCAGCCATTTTGATCATCTGTTTTTTAGGTATAGGGGCCTGAGCACATGGCTCATATATCATTTTTTAGACATAGAAGTTGTTTTTGACCTTGTTTTTGTTGCTGGCATCGGTTTAATATAAAAATGTTGAGGCCTGAAAACACCCTCATAAGCCGGTGCCTGCTCAGCGGCTCCGGACCCATCCAAGGCAGAGACATCCGTGGGTTCAATACTCTGAGAATCTCGTGGCATACCAGACTCCGAATGGGTCTTGGTAGAGGCCTGCGACTCAAAAGTAGCGGGTATCAGGGGCTGCGAAAGCACCTCACTGAGAACTGGTGAACTGGCAACTGGCTTAGGAGAAACTTCGTCATCAGTTTTGGACCTCGACGGTCTGTCTCTGTCTTTTTTTGTGTTTTTTATGAACTCCGGTAGTCGGATTGCTAACTGACGACATTTCAGGATAATTAAATATTGAACCAAAATAATTAGAATCAAAAATATACCGACGCTTAATAGTGCATTGGTTAAATCTAGCACAAAACTGACAGCAAGGCATGTTGTGATCAGGGCCTAGGCAAGGAATACAGTACAAATGAAAATCCTTATGAGGTATTTGCTTCCCACAAGTAATGCAATTATTAACTTTAACTTTTACTGATATTGGTAAGGAGCAAGAAAAAGTTTCCCCAACGGGGTTACTTAGCTTTAGTTTGAAGACTTCTGTTCTGAAACTCGAATACGAAAATTTCAGGAGTCGGCTGACCGGCACTTGCGAACTGCTTCTGCTTTGGGTACCGTGCGGCAAGAAAGACCGAATAAAATGGCATCTGCTGCATGTTTTATACCCCTGACGACATGACATCATGGAAGAGGAGACAGCAACTGATGCAGGACCCAAGACTTTGTTATTCTGGCCGACTGAGGGCAACCTGCCAGCAGATTACCCTAAATGTAATGATTGCAACAGTGAAACACGAAGAAAGTACAGTTTTGTACCTACCATAAATGTAGATGTCCGATAGATATGCAACTGCAGTCCTTACATATGGGTTGTCCTGCCTCAGGCAGCCCTTCGGTCGGCCGGATTCCAAAGTCTGGGTCCGGCGTCGGCTGATGTCGCCTCTTCCCCGACGTCAGAGCGACTGGGGTATAAAAGCATCAGTCGACGTCATCTTCTTCAGTGTTTCTTGCCCCAGATGCCAGGTGCCCTCCAAAGAAGGCTAACATTAGAGACTGGATAAAAAATTCCAGACATGCACAACAGTAATAAACAGATACACCATAACAGGTTTCCCCAGCTAATTTGGTAAAGAGGAGTGGACCCAAAAAGGATAATTTACAGAGGGGTAGGAGGGAGGGAAAACCTGACTGCAGTTGCATATCTATCGGACATCTACATTTATGGTAGGTACAAAACTGTACTATGTCCTTCAAGAATGCAACTGCAGTCCTTACATATGGGTTGAATACCATAGCCAAGCTAGGGGTGGTAGGATCTAAGATAAAGATGGTGTAGCTAAAATCCCCTGCAGGACTGCCGAACCAAAGCCTGCTCGGGATCTGGAATATGAAGGCAGGTTGTAGTGTTTGGAAAATGTATGTACGGAGCTCCATGTAGCAGCTTCTAGAATGTCCTTTGTAGCCACCCCTCTTAAAAAGGCTGTGGAGGTGGCTATAGCTCTGGTGGAGTGTGGCCTGATATTGGCTGGCACACCTTGTCCATGGAAAGAGTAACAGAATCTGATGCAGTGTCCAATCCATTTTGAAATTGTTTGTTTGGAAATTGCCTTCCCTTGTACTCCAGCAGCGTAAGCTACAAATAGTTGGTCAGACTTTCTGTTGGCTTTTGTTCTGTCCAAGTAGTACCGCAATTGTCTGTGTATGTCCAAAGTGTGCAGCCGCTTTTCTCCTTTATTTTGAGGATTGGGAAAGAAGGTAGGCAAGTGAATTGCTTGATTTAGAGACACCCTGGATAGCACTTTTGGCATGAATGAAGGATTGGTTCTTAAAGAAACTCTGTCCTGATGAAAAATGAGAAATGGAGGTACTGCCATGAGGGCCTGTATCTCCGAGACTCTTCTTGCTGAGGTAATTGCCAACAGGAAAACTGTTTTCCAGGAGAGAAATTGCAATTCTGAAGATGCTGCTGGCTCAAAAGGAGGGAGGGTTAATTTTTCCAACACGAAGTTGAGGTCCCATGCAGGCACTGGTGGTTTTCTGGGAGGTTTGATATTCTTAATCCCTCTTAGAAACTGTCTTAGCAAAGGATGTGAAAACACAGGTGGATCACTGTTGTATTTTGCTGAAATTGCTGAAGCGTGTATTTTTATGGAAGAATATGAAAGGCCATTGTGTAGCATTTCTGCCAAGTATTCTAGTATCTGTGGGATGCTCATTACTGATGCATCCTGACCCTTGCTGGCATTCCAGATGCTGAATCTCTTCCATTTGGCTGAGTAAGTTTTTCTGGTGGAAGGTCTGCATGCTTCCAGTAAGATTTCTTGAACTTTCTTGAAGAGAGAGATATAGGGAGAAGTCATTGAACCTCCAAGCCGTCAGCTGTAATGTTTGCAGTTTGGGATGAGACGTCCTGTAATGGTGCTGAGTCAGAAGCAGAGGCCATTGAGGCAGGGGCCACGGCTTGATGCGAGTTATGCTCCTTAGTAATGGATACCAGTGCTGTCTTGGCCAGTCTGGAGCTATCAAAATGCCTTTCGGTTGTTCTGCTTTGATCTTCAGTAACACCTTGGTCATTAATGGTAGAGGTGGGAATGCATAGATTGTTAGAGAGTTCCAGCTGAAGGAGAGAGCATCCATTCTCCAGGCTTGAGGATGGTGTGTCCTCGAGCAGAACTTCTTCAGATGATGATTGAGGTGTGAGGCAAAGAGGTCTATGTCCGGCCTCCCCCATGCATGAGTTATTTGTGAAAAAATGTCTGGATGCAACATCCATTCGTGCGGATCCAAGATGTTTCTGCTTAGACTGTCCGCCAGAACATTGTCCTTGCCTGGAACAAACTGGGATTGCAACTGTATGTTCAGTTTCAGGGCCTTTTCCCAAAGAGTCATTGTTAGCCTGCAGAGGGGGTAAGAATGAGTGCCTCCCTGTTTGTTTATGTACCACATAACAGTGGTGTTGTCTGTCTTTATTAGCAGTTGACCTTGCTGAAGAAATTTTCCGAAGGCCTCGATTGCATGAATCACAGCCAACATCTCTTTTTGAATGATGTGCAGATGCACTTCCCGGGGTGCCCACTTTAGGTACCATTGTATTTTTCTCATGTGTAGTCTTGCCAGTAGAATCAGAAGAATGCAAGATGCCATGAAACCCAGAGCCTGCAGGATTTTCCTTGCAGTCATCTGGGTGAGCTTTGTTAGGCTTTTGAAGTAATGTGGTAATTGTTCTTGTTTTTCTTCTGTGAGAAAAGCCATTTGTGAGTTTGTGTCCAGTTTGGCTCCTAGAAAAATTATTTGTTGGGATGGCAGTAGTCTTGATTTTTGAATGTTGACTGTGAATCCCAAAGCCTGTAGTAAGTGAATGACATAGTTCAAGTTTCTTATCAAGGCTTGCTTGCTGTCCACTTGTATAAGACAGTCGTCCAGGTAAGGGTATATTTGTATCCCCTGGAGTCTGCAGTGTGCAATTACTGATGCCAGGCATTTCGTGAATACTCTGGGCGCAGTAGATAAGCCAAAAGGCAATGCTGAGAATTGATAATGCTCTGACCCTGCAAGAAAACTGAGGTATCTTCTGCAACTGTGTCTGATTGGGACATGCAGGTATGCCTCCTTGAGGTCCAGAGTAACCAGCCAAGACCCCTTGCCCATTATGGGAAGAAGTTGCTGTAACATCAGCATTTTGAATTTTGGCACAATGAGAAAAGTGGTTAGAGCAGACAAGTCCAGTATAGGTCTCCATTGCTTTTCTTTTCTTGGAACAAGGAACAGTCTTGAGTAGAATCCCTGGCCTTGTTCCTGAGGAGGAACCTTTTCTATTGCTTTGATTTGTAGCAGCTTTGAAACCTGTACGAGTGCCTCTGCCATTTGATTTTGTGGCAGGTTTGGCATGCCTTGTCTTGTTGGTAAGGTATGGAAGTGGAACCTGTAACCTTTGTCTATTATGTCCAGAATCCATTTGTCCTTTGTCAAAACGTGCCAATTTCTTGGAAATAAGGATAATTTTCCGCCTAAAGGTGCTTCTCTGAGCCTTGGTCGGCGGTGTCAAAGTCAAGTCATTTTGATTGTCCCTGTGGAGCAATAGAAGTCCCTGCTCCACTTCTCTGATTAGTCGGTTGCCATTGGCGGCCCCTGTAGGAGCCTCGGTATTGCCCTCTACCTCGGGCACGCCTGTTTTTTCCCCTTTGGAACTTGTCAGTGTCTGGAAAGGACCAATTCTTCGAAGGCCAATTCCTGCTGAACCTTGGTGGCTGAACCTGGAGGAAATCTTTGACTGTTTGTACTGATTTAGCCTTTTCCTCAATTGATTTCAACACATCCTGAGCATTAGCACCAAATAGCTTGTGTTTTTCCAGAGGTGCATCTAGAAGCTTTACTTTAACATGATCTGGCAATGCCTGTTCTTTCAACCAAACATGTCTACGAATGACAGCCCCTGTCATAGCTGACCTACATGAAGCTTCCAATGCATCATAACCACACTGTAGAAAATGCTTGCTAACCTGCTGAGTATTATGAACCAAATCCTGCAAGGCCTTTCTATCTAAAGGCTCAGGAAAGGCTAACTTTTTCTGCAAATCATCCATCAAGAAATCCTGATACTGAAACATATGAAAAAGACAGTTAAGTGTCCTCATGGCAAGGGTGGTTGAGGTATAAACTTTTTTGCCCCACCTCTCCAGGGACCTAGATTTCCTGTCAGCGGGCAAAGGATTTTTGGCCGTGGAAGTGGCCACTCCCTTGGGCCCCTGGGAAATAGTTTCTAGGTCAACAGAGTGGGCCTTAAAGAGATGTTTATGAGTTTCAGGAACCCTGTAATATCTGTCTGGCTTGACAGGAGCAGGAGGGAGAGAATCAGGAGAAGCACTCGAGTCTGAGTACACATCATCCAATACATCTAACACAGGTGGAATAGCTAAAGGCCTGTGCTGGGGTAACTTAAGGAAAGTACGAAGCCTTTTCTTGGAGTCGGAGAAATCCTGGCCCTGCCACTGAAAATGCTCTCTCATGGAATGGAGAATTTCCCTGAAAGAAATATCCTTAGGAGGAGAGGCAGAGGGAATAGATTCATCAGCATCAGAATCCTTGTAGGCCTGGAAGGATTCTTCCTGGGAATCTGAATGACCTGAGTCGCCAGAGGCTTCATCTGAGGAAAAGGTATCTGTCTGCTCAACCCTAGGCCTTTTGTCTGCAGGCGGCTGAGAACCTCTGTCTGGATGAGCCTGCGTGCCTCTGAGTAATGAAATAAGATCTGCAGCTAAAGTCAAGATCTGTTTATCAGAAGTGGGACCCTGAGAAAAGATTTAGGAGGGAGAGACTTAGCCTGGTTGGCAGCCTTAGCACGTGTGTAGGCCTTGATGGACATAAACACCGGAGGCCTAGCTGCCCCACGTGCAGGAGTAACTTTGTCCACCGGTATGGTGTCAGGCAAAACTTGGGTTTCGGATTCAGGAGGAAAATCAACAACCGGCACCGGGGAAGCCTCCGGGACCGAAGTGTGCGGTAAAGCGTTGTCGTTGGTCTGGAGCGGTTGAATTACCACCTCCGAGGAGACCGATGCACTCGCAGTAGGTTTTGGCGTGGTGTCTGTGGAAGTCGCGGGCCGAGAATGTCGGTCCAGGTCCTTCCGTTTTTTGGAAATAAGTGATGTCGGTTGTTCCGACGGCATGATATAGGAGTAATTTTCCCCAAAAAAGTCTACAGCAAATTCTGCCCGGCGCCTGAGAGTGCGCTTATTGAAGCAAGCACAGGCCGCACAGGCCGAGATGTCGTGGTCTGGGCCAAGGCAGGGAAGGCAGTAAGAATGGAAGTCCTTATGAGGTATTTGTTTACCACAAGACAAACAGTTATTAACTTTTGCAGTTTTATCTGACATCGGCTGAGGCAAGAAAAGGTTCCCCAATGGGGTACTTAGCTTTTTGATGACTTCGGTAAATGAAAACACAGGAGCTGACCGACCGGCACTTGCAAACTGCTTCTGCTTCGGGCACCGCGCGGCAAGAAAGACTGAAGATGGCGCCGACTGATGCTTTTATACCCCAGTCGCTCTGACGTCGGGGAAGAGGCAACATCAGCCGACGCCGGACCCAGACTTTGGAACTGCTGATCAAGGGCTGCCTGAGGCAGGACAACCCATATGTAAGGACTGCAGTTGCATTCTTGAAGGACATCATCTTTACTAACTGTTATGCCTGTTAGCACGGTATATAAGGAAGACTAGAACCGTCTTCAAAACATTTTGCATAATATTACCCTGGACTGTCTCCTACAAGAGTACATTTCTGTAATTTTTTTTCTTCAGTCCAATCTTAGTCTGGATCTGCAGCAAATCATGCTGCAATGTACTGCAGTAGTTTTATCTGGTACACCAGAAAGGTGTTCTGTAGGATACAATTGCATTCCTTCCCTGGCTGCCTTTTTTGCCATCTGATCTGCATAGTTATTTAACTGAAAAATCTAATTTGTAGCTTTTTGATGAGCTTTTACCTTTAAAATACTGCAGTAACCCACAAGGGACTGACTATGAACTAAATTTCAAATAATCTGTAACACAGAAGCATGCTTGAGTGATTTTCCCATATTATCAACAAACCCTCTCCTTGCCAATGTAGACATATGCAGCTGCAGAGAATTCATATTCCAAGAAGTTAGATAAGTAATACTTATCTCCTTTTTTTTCAATAATAAATCTTTATTGTTTTATCATTTTCAATACAAATTAAAAAAAATACAAAATTAAAGATAAATACCAACTAATATATCTAACAATAACATCATAACATATATACAATATTTACATGAATGCTTCCAACTGTGACATTAGTTTATACAAAAAGATACAAAAATAATTGAGAATGATTCGGATATTAAACAATTTGTTGTTACAAAGTTCCCTTAAAATGTGTAGATAACTCAGAGTACATTTAGTTTCAAAGTATTATCAATATAATCAATATAATATCAATCAATATAATATTAAACACTTGTTCCCATATTTTCGGATTATTGATATTTTTATTATGATCATGTAGAAGTAATTTGTGGGCTAATATATGTCTCATTGCTAGAATCTTAAAGTTATCCCATGAAGTTTGGGATGGGTTTAACCAATTAGTAGCTATATATAGTTTCATTAATAAGAAGATATTAATAAATATGGTGTTTTGTGATCTAGTAAGTTCCTTTGGAGGGATATGTAAAATCATAAATTTCCATGAAAGTGTTGTACTTTGATAACCCATCTTTTGAAGTTGTATCTTTAAAGAGTTCCAAAGTTTATAAATGCATTTGCAACTCCAGAACATATGAAGAAGAACAGCAGATTGGTCTTTACAGTATGGACAATTTGGAGAATTTTTAGAATTGAATTTATGCAGGCTAAGGCGTGTATAATACGCATTATTCAATATCATAAGCTGAGTATATATCAACTTTTGAAGAGAGATAGATTTTGTTGTTAAGTCAATTGCTTTTAATATTCGATTTTCTTCTATCAATGGGATTTTATCTTTCTAATATTTCAACAAAAGAACTTTGTCCTGGAATTTAAACTCTTTTATTAATTTATTTGCAATGGTTATAAATTTAACATCTTGTTGAAGAGCTTGCCATAAGTTTGAGCATTTTGTTAAATCCTCGTCTCTGGGTTTGAAATTCTTAAAGTAACTTATAGAGAGTTTCTTAATTTGTCTCAATATAACTAGATAATTTTTAGGTAAATTTAATTCTTGCCTTATTTGATTAGCTGAAAATTTGAGATATGAATAAATGTCAAATAAAGTTAAATTAACTATTAATGGGAAATTTTTAAGATCTATTAATTGATTATTTAGCCTCAAGTTAGGGTTCCTATGAAAGGGTTGAAAGACCATCATATGCCGAGTAAGATCTAATGATTGATATAAATTTTGTATTGATGTTATATATAATTTAATGTGATCCAGTATCGCATATAATTTCAATTTGTCTTTTCCTAGAAAGGGTAGTGCTTTAGGATTAATATTCAGATTCCGGATATGTTTACAGTTCAAAATTACCCATGTTGGTGATCACTTAGTGCTACATACATCATAATTGGCAATTCTTAAGAGTCTGTTAGAGTTTATTATTAAATAGTAGGTTTCAAATTTTGGTAGGTCCAATCCCACTCTATATTTTGGGGTCATTAATTTATCATATGATATCCTGGTTTTTCTTGGCTCCCAAATGAATTTAGCCGACTCTTTATGAATTTGTTTAAAAAATTTCTTAGATATTACCACTTGAGCAGATCTAAAGATATATAATAATCTGGGTAATATATTCATTTTAATAATTGAAACTTTTGCTAATACTGGTAATCTTAAATTATTCCATCTCCTAAAATCAGATATTACTTGATCCCAAACTGTTTTAATATTAATAGTATAAAAATCTTTATTATCTGTGGAAAAAACAATACCAAAGTATTTAATATTATCTTTAAACATTGCCTGTCCCATCAATGGTAAAAGCGAAAAAGGTTTGGGAGTTCTTAATATTCGTTTTTTTAAGATTAATTTTGTAGTTAGATACTTCAGCAAAGTCATCTACTGCTTTTAATAGCTTTTTAGTGTCTGAAATTGGAGTAGTACAATATATATTAAGATAATCCGCAAACGCCGCCATTGATATTTTTGTTCTATAAAGTATTGGGGCATCATGATATACATTCTGTTTAATATATAAGAATAAGGGTTCTAGATATATATTGAATAGTAAAGGGGACAAAGGACAACCCTGATGGGTTCCATTTTTGATCTGTATTCTTTTAGAGAAAATTTTATTTATGTATAACGTTGTATAAGGATTGCTATATAAAATTTTTAACATTCGAACAAATTCTTGGGATATATTAAAATATGGTAAAATATCAAATAAAAAACTTATATTAACCCTATCAAAAGCCTTCTGTGCATCAATTATAAGTGCATACATATTTAGATTTTTGTGTTTAGCATAAGCAATCAATGTATGAAGTATTAGTGTATTACGACTAGTTTGTCTAGTAGATACAAAGCCAGCTTGTTCATTGGATATTATTTGATTCATTATTTTTTTTAATCTACTAGCTAGAATAGAGATCAAAAGTTTCATATCTACATTTATTAATGATATTGGTCTATAATTGTCTAGATTTTGGGCATCAGAATTAACTTTAGGTATGAGAATAGTTTTTGAGGCATTAAAATGAGGGTCGTTGATTTTATTATTAATTACATAGTTAAATACATGTGAGAGTATTTTACCAAAACTATCATCAAAAGCTTTATAAAATTCCACCGTCAAACCATCAGGACCCGGTGATTTATGTGATTTCATGTGTTTAATTATATATATTACTTCTTCATCAGATATAGGTTTAATCAAATCTTTTTGAAAATTATCATCTATTTTTGGAAAACTAATTGTTTGTAAGAATTCTTTATTGGTCCTATGTAAGGAATCCTTTTGATCACTATATATACTAGAATATATCTGTTCAAAAATATTAATAATATCTTCAGTTTTAGAATAATTTGTATTCTTAAATTGTATTTCCAAAATTTGTACTGCTGTTCTCAATTGATTAATGATTCTAGCTAATGCCCTTGATGGTGTTTGAATATGGTTGGCATACCTCGCTAACATCCTATGTTCATGAAATGTCAGTCTATTATTTTGTATTAAGAAGAGAGCTTTTTGACATTTAAGTAATTCCATCTCTGTTTGAGTATTATAATTCTGAATCAATTCTTGGTCAAGTGTTTTTATTTTAGCTTCCAATTTCTGAATATCTCTATTTTGTATTTTTTTATAATATGAAGCTTTTTGCAAAAAGATCCCTCTTACTTGAGCTTTAACTGCCGCCCATTCAATATCCGGCGCATATTGTTGTTTCTCTAATCTAGCCAATAGGTCATTAAGGGAATCTGTAATTCCATGTATTATTTACTCTTTATTTAACAAATTTGGGTTAAGAGACCAATTATAACCTCTTTGCCGCAAGCTATCTCTAGGCTCTTTAGTAAAACTTAATGAGATTTTTGAGTGATCTGATAAATAACGAGCATGTATAGAGACTAAAGGTTCAAAATTACTCATTGTTCCTGAAATCAAAAAGAAATCTATTCTGGACCACATTTTATGACATGTTGAATAAAAAGTAAAATTATTTGTATTACTATGGTTATTTGAATATTTAAAAGGGTCATATAGTTGGAAATATTCCTTTATATCATTTATTGCTATTACTGCTTGTTTATTAAATGCTCTTTGTGGACAAGATCTATCCAACTTCGGATTTTGATAAGAGTTCCAATCTCCACCAATAATTATATAATATTTATCATACTGGGTCAAAATCGGATAAAGTGATGCTATGAAACGTTGTTGATTATTACAAGATACATATACGTTTAAAAGTAAAATAGGTTTATCAAAAAGAGTAGAAGAAAGAATAACATAACACCATCTTCCTTCTTTATCTATTTTGGAGTCTAAAATCTTCTCTTGATATTGATTTTTAATAATTATAGCTACCCCAGCACTATTAGTTTTACCTTCTGAGGATACAATTTCTCTAATCCATTTCCTTTTCTTAATATCAGCCTATTGACCATTAGTTAAATGCATTTCTTGAATAAGTATAAACGATGCCTTAGCCTGCAATAATAAATGAAGAAATAACTTCCTCTTCTTTAAGTTCTGGAGCCCTTTTATGTTCCATGAGTCTATTTCCCACATTTCAATGAGTTATTTTATGTAATAGGGGTTCAAAAGGGAAAACATAAGACAAAATCAAAATGATTTTAAAGACATATATAATTTGGAAGTATTCTTGACATCCCGTCCTATATCAGTGCCTACCCACTCTACCCCCGGACCAGGACATATATAGGTCTTGTACAGAATAAAAAACTAAGAGGGTCAATAAAATAAACATATGTAAAATCTTTAGGTTATAACAATTCAAAAATATCCCATAGATAGAACCTATATAAACTAAATTTACTTCTACAAAGCCTAATCTAAACATTCCCTACCAAACACTACTGTTCATCTACATCTCTTTTGTTAACTGTTATTTAAGTAAATCATGCTGAAGATATAACATTAACGTGCAAAAAGCTTTCAATCATTTTGATTAGCTAGCTATAATATATAAACAATATAAATCAAATATGATAGTCTACAAATGTCATTCAGTAAAATAAGAGTCCAATATATGGACAACTTTGTCTTCTATTATTTATGCATCACATAGAAGAAAGAGAAAAAAACCCGCTATTCATGTTATATTGTATCCCTATATAAGTACAGGTGCAAACATAAATACAGAAAATAATTCACTTTCCTAATGGATATGTTAAGTCCTTCATTGTTTATATACTTCAGGTCAGCACTCTCTCCTAATATTATAAAATGATGGCTAACTAATGTAGTATAAAGCTATGTCACATCTAACTAATAATACATGAATTTTATTATATGTTATACTTATATAGAATGTTAATTGTAGTTCTTATATATGTGTCCCTCACTAATATTAAAAAACTCAATATGTCCTTTCAGATTAGTTCTAAAGTAGTAAAACAACAGCTATTTATTTGAAAGAAAAAGAAAAACAAATATTCCTTGTTCCCCATTTATCTATTATACACTACAAGACTTTTGCTACTATATAAAATGTACAGGTAGTAAAATGTTCCTATGTGCTTAAATTACTGTAAAACATCATCTTTTAATATTAATCATACTTTACACAGCTTAAAACAGTTCACTTAGGATTTCCAAGCCTGGAAATCATACAGAACGCTCGTGATGGGGGACAGTTAATGCAGCCGGACATCCGGAAGTGCCACAGTAAAATCCGCACCCTCAGCTGCATCCAAGGCATTTCCTGTCTCCTCGTCGGTGTAAAGACTTTGTGAAAGTCATAAATCTTCGGAAAACAGTCGCAGATAACCAGGATCAACAAAACAAAGTCCTTATCTAATCCAAAAGAGGCCTAAAGCACTAAAAATGAAAACAAAGGATTACCAAGACCTCGAGCTACAGCAACAGACGAATCAGACCTCAGATAACATGTCAGTCTCAACGGAAAGCCAGATCAAGTCTCAGAAGCAGGTAAGCACTTAAAAACCTTCAAAAAGACAGTTTTTCCTCATTTTTCATTGAAACAGAATATTTAGACCCATCCATTGTAAATATTAACATGTTAGGATATTTCATTTGAAATTTTATATGCTTATTAATAAGAAACTTACAATATGGAGATAATGACTGTCTAGCTTGTCTGACTTGTAGAGGCAAATCCTGAGCCAGAGAAATTCTATTATTATTCCACATAATATATCCTCCACTTTTTTTGGCTGTTATAAGAATTTTGCTGACATCTTGGTAATTAAGTATTTTAACATACACAGGTCTTGGGCTATTCGAAGCTTGTGATTCTCTCAGAGCTCTATGCGCCCTTTCTATGATTATTTGTTTTATCATGTCAGAGTCATTAAGAAGCACTGTAAGTATTTGTGTTATAGATGGAATTAACTCATTATAATGTACGGATTCTGGAATTCCTCTAATAATTATACTGTTTCTCCTGGATCTTGCTTCTAGATCAGTAAGCTTAGTTTGAATAGCATGAATGTCCAGATCATGTGTATCTGATTTTTTTGCAAGTAAAGTTAATTTGTCTTCATTTTCTGATATCCGCGCTTCAGTCTTGTCCATTCTTTCAAGAATGTGGGTACAGGAGATTCCAGAAGTTTGTATTTGTGTAGTTAGTTTTTTTCAGAGCTTCTTGAATGGGTAACAAAGCAATCTTGATGTCTTCCATGTTTAGCACTTGATCAGACTTAGTTTTAGTCCCTGGCTTTTGTTGTTCCTGTTGTTTTATGATTTTTTGCCTTTTGGAAATTACATCTTTCTCCGGTGGCTGTAGTTCTGAAAGTTTTGTTTTGGTAGTAGTTGTGTCCATGTTTTTTTTCCTCTTTCGACATTTTATCTCAGCACAGAAACTTAAAGTGTGCAGAGCACACGGTTTCTTTGTTTGATTCTCTCTTCAGAGCCAGCTAATCTACTATAATCCTGTTAAATATCGCCTTTTACCTCGTTTTTTTCCCTTCTTGAAGGATAGTTAAGTAAAGTTATAGTTATTCTTACAAAGATTTATTGTTAAAAAATTCTTGGTATCACTTCAGGGTTTAGATTTCCTCAGGTTAGATGAAGAGCTGTAGTTCAGCAGTGCTCACAGAATGGCAGCCATCTTTGAATCCAAGTAATACTTATCTCCTGCCTTTACTGTAATTTACTTGACACTAAATAATGCCAACCATTTTGCAAAACACTGTTGACTGACATCATTAATTTGTTTATTTAACGAAGTCTTATTTACCAAAGCCTATATGGCATAATATGGTGTCTCTTCTATAATTTCTCTGGAAAAAGGTGTTAAGTATTTTAGTTTGTTTTAAACCCCAATAAATGGCCAAAAGTTGCTGAATGCATGGGTGATATTCCCTCTCAACATGTGCCATTTTTTTTACTGAAGAATGTAAAGTCTTTTTTATTTTAGCATTAGAGCCGTGAGACCACTCCTGCACAACAGAGAGTGTGCTGGGTCCAGCTGCTGCCTGTAACACAAAGGGACGTGTTAAACTTGGAGCTACTAGCTCTGTAGCCTTGGCCAACGCTTCCTTTAAATTACAAAAAACTGTAGTTTACTTTGGTCCTTACTCCAGAAAGGGTAATTCTTTCTGGCTAGAAAGCATGTCCCGACATGAATCTTACCTTTTTACTTTGAACTTTAAACCTTGCCTCCTGCAGTGTACTGTGTTTGAAAGACCTGTATCACTTTAGCGAAATGCTGTTTTTTTTGCTTCAGACACAGTTAGTGTATGCTTGCCCTTTGGCTGTTACCTACCCTCCCTTTTTGTAAAGGGATCTGCATATTTTAACTATATACCATAGCCCATGTACTGACTGTACTTGTAGTAGTATCTACTTGCAAACAGATTATTAATAAACATTAACTTGCTTAACTATGCATAATATTGCTTTTTAATACTGTTTTTGCTGGAGTCTGTGCTATTACAAAATATTGTAAGAAACAAAAGAGATACATTTCCTGTTGTCTGCCTTTTGCTGCACTTTGAAAAGAAAATACATGCATGTCAGTCTTGTGATGTCATATACTGCATTTAACTACTGCAGTAAATTATTTTTTTATCAGCGTAGTTAACTGCTGTTGCTTTAACTCTTTACTAGCCAGATTATATTTGTAAGTAATTTGTTCTACTGGCTTTAAAGGTCTTATGCACTTTTGAAAAAGTGTTTACATATGTTGTCTGAACTTTTTGAACTCACTCTGACTATGTCTTAGAAGTTTATTAAATATGTCAGTTTAACATGAACATCGTCTCTGTCAATGTGCAGTGCATTTATGCCACTTTTGCTGTATATAAGCCATGAAACGCTGAGGAATAAAATTCCAGAAGCAAAACTCAAGTGTATCATTGCATACATGTAATCATGTTATTAAAAATATCCTTCTGTTCATCCCACTTAGGGAGAGGTAGCTAAATATGCTGTTTTAGCAGCCTCAGGTTTTTGTGTTTCTGAGCTCGTAGTCTCCTCCCTTGCAACAATAATGTCATGCTGTGTCTGCCAGTTGCCTGTCATATGTTTATTGCAAATGAACAGTTAACCCTTTTATTATACAAATAGCTTTACTGCCTTGTTCAATAACAGTTTGTGTCTTCATTTTAGTCTATGAGACTTTTAAAAACTGAGAAAATTATTTGTACATTTAGCAGTGTCAGCATGCATTTTACCAAATGCATTGCATTTATCACAGTAAATCTGAAAGTGACCCATGAGGTCAAGAGGGTTGTGGCTTAATGGTTAAGGTGTTTGCCTTACAAACACAAGGTGCAGGGCTTGAGTCTCACAAGGGATAATTGGCTAGGCTTAAAAAAATGGCTCGCAAGGGCTGTTAGCTTAGTACTAAACTATGAACCTATGAACTATGTTCCCACAAGTAGGCCATGGCGTGACAGTTAGGAAAGAAACAGGGGGAAGGTGGGTGGGAATGAATACTGCAACTTGGAAGTGAAGGACATCTATGAACAAAGATAAAGACTGTAAAGTGAAAGATACACATGTAGCAAAACCGTACTTCAGCTTTACAGAATCATGACTGTAAGAATCAATGTCCCTCATACAAAAGAAAAAGTCCAAACTTAATGGTCTCTTTCTAGCTTACATCGGCAGTTTAGAAAATATGCCAGAATAACAAGTCTTTCCCATGAACCTGGTCTGCTGACAGTATGTTCATAGGTTCATAGGTTCATACTAGGCTATCTGCCCTAGGGCATTTATAAGCCTAGCCAGAATGTGTTTGGCTTTCGCCACCCATTTTAAATTTATTTTGCTATGCCCTTTTTCAAGGTTAGTATACTGTGCCCTCTGTCTAACAGTGACACAGAAGTGATACCCGGGGTAAACCTACGATCTCCCATCTACTCATCAAGATTCCTCTTGAAGAGAGTCAATGAGGGACTCTGCCTAACCTGGACTGGGATTTTATTCCAGAGTGAAGGGAGCCTCTGGGTTATGAATCACCAAGAGGATCAAAGGGCTCAAACAGATGCCATATGCTGCTTATCTATAATGCCAGAGTGGGGTATTGTATCGAAGGCTTTAGCGAGGTCCAGGTAGGCTGTGTGGACCACCTTCCCCTTGTCAATCGCCTTGGTGACAGTTTCAAAGAAATCAACCAGGTTTAAAAGGCAGGATCTGCCCTTAAAGCCGAACTGGGTAGGATCCAGTGTCTGTAGGTCCCCAATATCTTTATTTATGAGGTCCATGATGATCCTTTCCATAGCTTTGCAGACTAAGCTAGTCAGGCTTATGGGGCGATAGTTTCCAGGATCCGTTGAGGCACCACCTTTATGGAGAGGGACCACTGTTGCTGTACGCCACTCTTTGGGCACATATCCTGTAGTAAGGCTGAGACTGAACAGTAGTTTTATGTTTGGGTTTAGCTCTTCTTGGAGTTCATGTAGGATGCAGCCCGGGACACCGTCTGGTCCCATTGATGCTGTGTTTTTTGCTTTGGAGAGGGTGTCTTACCTGAGCATCTGAGATGTCAGGGGGGGCAGCACTCTGCTGGGATAGATATTTGCCCCTTTGGTAGGGAGAAGTTTGCATTGAACCTGTCAGCTAGGATGTTGGCAATGTCTGTGGGTTCAGTGTATTTTTTGTCATTTTGGACTAATTCTGAGCATATCTGGGAATTACCACCCAGGTTCCTAACATAACTAAAGAAAGCCTTGTGATTATCCTTAGTGTCCTGTGCAATTTTTCTCTCGAAGCTGGCCTTAGACAATGTTATGAGTGCCCATAGTTTTTGCTAATACTGATCAGTGATGCCTTCCCTTTTTGGGATTTTGCTCTATCATTTAGTAGCTTCCTCCTTCTATTGTATAGTTTGTTTATGGCTGGGGTCCACCAGACAGGACACCTGCCTTTGGAGGATTGGGTCTTGGTTTTATTTGGGATCGTGATGATCCATGCATTCCTGAAGGTGTTCATAGAATGCGTTATAAAGGATTCTGCGGTCTGGGCGTATTTTCCACAGGCCAGGGCCTTTGAACGATTCCACCTCAGTTTTGAGCAGTCTGAAATTTGCTTTAGAGAAGTTTTTCACTGTGGTTTTCTGCGCAGGGCCGGTCGGCAGGTGAATATCCAGTGAGATTAGTTTATGGTCTGATCTTACCAGTGAGGGATACACTTCTGGTCTGGAGCATAGAGTCCGCATGTTGGTGATGATCAGGTCCAGTATGTTTTCCCCTCTTGTGGGAGTGGTAACAAGTTGTTCCATAGCATTTGAGTTTATAAATTCTAGGAACCTTTGGGCTAGGGTGCTGGAGCTAGAGTAATGCTCCCAGTCTTTGTTTGGGTAGTTGAAGTCGCCTAATATAATGGTGTTTGGAGAGACCTTCATATTTTCCAGTGTTCTCAGGAAGGCCGAGTGGGGTTCCTGGGTTTGGGAGGGTGGTCTGTAGCAGGCTATAAACTGGAAGGCAGTTTTACCCACTGTTAGTTGCACATGGATAGTCTCTGATGCTTCGTGCTTTGCCACCAACCTGGAGGTGTGGGTATCTTTGATGAATATCGATACTCCCCCTCCTTTTGTGGTTTGGTCCAAGTTTTGGGGCCAAAAAGCATGGTATGAGGTATAACCTGGTAGTGCTGGGGTGCTCTCGGGAGCCCTGAACCAAGTTTCTGTTACTGCTCAGATATCGATGTTCTCCATGCTAAGGAGAGTTTCAAGTGCGTGCATCTTGAGGTTTAGACTTCTGGCGTTGAGTAGCATTACTCTTAGTTTCTTATCCCTTGTGATACCTATGGAGGTGGGTTTGTCTTTGAGCCTTGCCTAAAAAGGCACTATAGGGGTAGCAAGAGCCTTTGCCAATATCCAAAGCCCAGGGTGAAAGGTGCAAGCCGTCCCTAGCGAAGCATCATGGCTTGTCGAGCATATCATCCCAAGCTGACAGGCATTGGATCCCCTTTGAATGACACCAGTACTTAAGCCAATTGTTGAAATTGATCATCTTGTCTTCATATTGTGGCATCATTCTTGGTGAGGGTAAGATGCTACTCAAGGTCAGGGTCATACCAGACTGGGCTACATGCTCAGAGAGCTCCTTTATGTCTCTTTTCATGTAGTCCAGGGAGGTACATCTCAGGTCATTCACACCAGCACGGACAATGACTGAGTCATATTTGTACCTGCCTTGGAGTGACCTGAGTGCTTGTGTTATGTGGCGGATCCTAAGTGCTTAAACCAAACTAATACACTTTAAGAATAACACACACTGGGCTCTCAATCAGCAGTTCCCAACTTAGAAGAATGAAAGCTACCTGTCCTGCCACCACAGTGCATGCCACAAACCTTCCTAATGTAAAACAACTGGTCTGAAGCCCAAGTGCTTAATCCAAAAGACTTAGAATGATAGCTACACTTTAATCAAATTACTACCAAACAGTAATAAATACAATTGAATACTTTAGAGAATGCCTGGATTAGTGCTCAAGTTACACAAACAAAGCTAGATCCAGCAGGCCTGAATCCAGTCTATGCCACAGCAAACAAGGCGCACCAACTTCAGTAAGAAGCAGTTCAGATATGCATGCACTATAAGCCTTTAACCAGAAATTCCCAGCTCAGAAGGGCAGAGTCCAGCCTCTCCTCCCACAAGAGTGCAGACCACAAACCCTCTTAATGTAAAATAACTGGCCTGAAAGCCCAAGTGCTTAAACCAGAATTAATACACTTTTAGAATAACAGACACTGAGCCCTCAATCAGCAGTTCCCAACCTAGAAGGATGTAAGCTACCTGTTCTGCCACTACAGTGCAGACTACAAACCCTCTCAGTGCAAAACAACTGGTCCGAAGCCCAAGTGTTTAAACCAAAAGGCTTAGAATGAGTTACACCAAGCAATAATAAATACAATTGAGTACTTTTAGAATGATGCAAAAGTAAAATAAAGTAGGTAGAAACACAAGCACAGTAAAAGCAGATGAATTTTTTTTTTTTCTGAACAAGTGCTGAGATCAAAGAAACAGATTTGAGTGCTGAAACTAGAAAACTGGCTAGTTATAAGAAAAAAAACCTAAGTTAGAAGGCTTCCCTCCAACACAGAATGGCTTGGGGGCTCAGAAGCCTACAAATAGTCTATACCACTTAACAGGAAAGGCAGGAAACAAGCTTAAATTTTTTATTTCTGTTTCCCAGATGCTCGCTTTGTACACAGTAGGAGTGCCTGAAATCAGAATATGATCTCACTGCACTCAGTTGAGTGAGCAAATGAGATGGGCCCAGAAGGAGTATCCAAACACAAATTTACAAGAGGGGCGGGCAGTTTCAAGGCCACTAAGATTGCAGAGTCAAAACTTCCAGTTCAGTTAATATTCCTGCCACAGTTAAAATCAATTTAAATCTTGGCAGTTTGTTTCATATGTTTCAGACATTCAGTTCCTGAAGAATAACTCCTCGGCCTTGCTCTTATCTTGTATGTCCTTTTGATAGAGACACAGCTGCATACAAGAGTTCATCTTGACCTGCTTATAGATAATACATTTCACAAACTGCATAGTTTATAAAAGATAAAATATTTTACTTCTGACTTCTAATATCAATGAATGCCAAGCTATATGCTTTAAACTAAGTGCACTTTTGTACTACGCTGAAAAGCAGAGTATTTATTTTACATCTTCAGACAAATCCACTGAAAGCCATTTTTAATTTGTTCACTGCTGAAAGCAGAATATGTCAAATCTCACACATCCATTTGTGATTGTTTGAAGTGGTTCTGCTCAAAAAATCTGCCTGAGAGTTGTGTAGGGAGGGAATGTATGTGGCTTTCAGGGGAAATACCCCGAGAGCTGGCTAGCTCCCACACTAGTATAGCAAGTCTGCAGAGTAGGTAGGATTTGGTTCCTCCCTGTTTGTTGATATACCAGAGGACTGCTGTGTTGTCTGTATATATCAGGAGTTTTCTGGTGTAGAAAGGGGTGAATGCCTGAAGGGCTAGGAGGATTGCCCTCATTTCCTTGGCATTGATGTGCTCTGCTTTCTGTCTGTGGGATCACAGGCCTTGAACTTTGTGGCAGCCAAGGGTGGCTCCCCACCCCAAATCTGAGACATCTGTGTGCATGACTTGAGAAGGTTGAGGTGATTCGAGAGGAAGGCCTGGATTGAGGTTTACCTGGTGTAACCACCAATGGATTTCATGTTTTAGGCATGGAAGGAGGGCCATAATGTGCTCCAGAGGGTAAGTGTGCTGTTTCTAGACTGATCGAAGGTACCACTGCAGCTTCCTCATATGTAAGCGTGCTAGGGACAGCATGGGAATGGTAGCTGCCATGTAACCCAGGAGTCTGAAGAACTGTCTTGCAGTTAGGTTGGAGGAATTCAAAATTCCCTGAAGGTGTTCTGCAAGTAAGTGGACTTTTTCTGGAGGCAGAAAAGAGACAAGCTGAGAGTGGGATGGAAGGATCCAGGGGTGGGTGCAAGAGAGGTAGGTAGTCAGACACTACCTGCCCTGTTCTGAAAGGGTGTCATCTGGCTAGTAGAGGAAGATACTCTAGCTGGAGGATTCTTTTTTCTAGTCTATGTCTAGTTTGCGGTGCTAGGTGGGAGTGTTTCCTGATAAATTGTGTTTTTGCTAGGTAATTCCTGTTAAACGTAAGAATTGTTGATACTAGCAGGTATTTTAGATCCTGCATCTATTTTCCTTATTGTAGGGATTTGAAGAGGTCTGCAACTTTGGAGCCAAATACTGCAGCATTGTCAAGGGGTGCATCATTGAGTTTAGCTCTGAAGTCATTGGGCAGGGGTTGTAGACGCAGCCAGGAATATCTTTGGAGTGCAGACGCAGAAGCTGCAGATCTAGCTGAGGATTTTGCAGCATTGTAGCTACATTTTATAGAATGCCTGGTGACATGGGAAGAAAGGGCCAGCAGGGAAAAAAATGGACGACCTGGTTGAGGAGTCTGGAATGTCTGCCAAAAGCATGGTGGCAGAGTCCAAAAGGGACAGAGTGTACTTAGCCATGTGAGACTGGTAATTAGTAGCTCTAAAAGCCAAAGTGGAAGAAGTGTAAATCTTTTTGCCTATTCTTTCCATGGTCTTGCTGTCTTTATCAGCAGGAAGGATGGTGGTAGTGGCAGGAGTTTGGATGCTTTGTCTGTGGAAACAGAAATGGCAGCCGGATCTGCAGGAGGACACTTTATCAAGTGTTTGGCAGAATCTGGTACCTTATACAGTCTATCTGCTGTATGAGGAGCAGGAGGTTGAGAATCCGGATTGAGAGATGCAGAAGAAAAGGCATCTAAAAAAGCAGGCACTATAGGATGAATAGCCGAAGGGCTAGGAGTCTCCATTTGGATAAGGTCATAGTATCTTTTCTGAATTTCAGACATGTCTGTAGATTCCCACTTGAAGTGTTCCCTCATCTTGGAAACAGTTTCAGAGAAAGTCAAACCTTCAGTGGGAGAATCTGGATCTATAGATTCTTCCTCTGGGATCCATATCCCAAAGGGGAAGAGAGTTGAGAATTATAAGAGAGGGAATCCTCAGAGAAATCAGAAGTGATGTCCTCTTCCCTCTGTACTGTGTCTGTAGGTTGGGGCCTACGACTAAGAAGAGGAGGAGATGCTGTATGAGCATGAGGCCCTGATGTAGGCCTTAGGGCCATGAAGGCTGAAAATAGGTGAAATATTTAATTAAGGATGTAATCAATGTAATAATTAGGAAACCTTAATTGAATTATTGTTGGTTAAGATTGGTATAAAAGGGACATATTTGGAATTCGAAAATGTTCCAACAGAAGGTGAGAAGCCAAGGTACCAGAATGGATGTAATAAAAAACTGCATGTCCTGCCAGTGGATTTCCCTGTCTTTCTTGTCTTTCTTTGATGTGGTTTAAAAGCTGGAAAGTCAGAAGTATTTTCTGCTGGTTGAGATATATGCTTTCTCTTCTCTCTTCTTTTGAGAGTTCCAAAGGGCTTCTGCCTCCAAGCAGGCATCAAGTTTTGAGAAAGGGAATTGGAAGGCCCCCCTGAATGCAATGGTTCCCTCCAGCGTCTACATCGAGCACCTGTAAAACTTCAGTGGACATGCTCTCGCCTATTGGTAGCACAGCTTCCTCAGAGGAACCCACGACATCTGGAGCTGCAGATCCAGGCTCAGATCCTGAAACCAGGCCAATGTTGGCCACAGGCTGTGAATCTGGCAGAAGAGGCTCAGCAAGTGTAGCAGGCCATAAGGATCTGGCCTTCTTTCTAGGCGGTTCAGGGGTGACATCCGATGAACGTTCCATTTGCAATGCAAGCTGTTTCAGACGTTGGTTCTCTAAGTACAAATTCAATGCATGCAAACGGCTACGCAAAGTTTTTGGAATGAATGCCTGACAAATGGGGCAGGCCTTGTAATCGTGCGACTGGCCAAGACAAAATAGATACTTGTCGTGGCTGTCTTTATGAGGGATCTGACAGTCGCACTGCCATTTACTCTTCCTGGATGACATGAAAAGGCAGTAAAACAAATGAAAGAATTGAAAAGGTCCCCAACGAGGTACTTAGCTTTAAACTTGATTCTGTCATCAGGAGAGAAGAGGAAAACCTGGCGTACAACTGGTGGCTGGAAAGTTCTGAGGGCTGGTCTGTGCCAACATCATTTTTATGGCCCACGTTTTCTCGCCTGGACCTGATGTCTCACGCACCTAGGAGGGACTGAAAATCTTTTGAATACTGGCCATATGTATGGGAGACTGAAGAGTAAACCCATATGCAGAATACTGAAAGGAAGTACTTGACCTGGAGATAATACGTTTGACAAAGGTGTGCAATGTAGACCAGGTTGTGGCAGCACAAATCTCTTCCACAAAATAGTTTTTAAAAAAAAAGGCTACTGAAGTTGCTACAGACCTTGCCGAGTTAGGCCTTGGCTTAGATGGCAGGGGTTTACTGTGCAGACACAGGAAATGCATTTGAACAGCCAACTGGATAAAGAAACCTGGGGGACCTATCTTCCCAGCCTGTTAGGGATGAAGGAGGTGAAAAGCTGAGTTTTGTTTCTTAATGATTTAGCTCTGTGGAGATGCAGTCTCAAGTGCCTTTGAACATCAGCAGTGTGAAGGATGCATTCTTCTTTGATTAGATTGTGAAGCAACCTTGGGAATAAAGGAAAGGTCAGGCCTTAGAGAATTCCATCCCAGTGAAAAATGAGACGGGAGTTGGAGACAAAACCTACAGTTGCCCAACTCTTTTAGCGGTAAGCAACTACTACCAAGAACAGTATTTTCCAAAACAAATTTTAAACTAAGCAGACAAAGGCTCTAAAACAAAATTAATATCCCATAGAGGAAGAGGTTGCTTTACGGGAGGACACAAGAAGATGGTACCTTCCAAAAAATATTTGTATAACTTGTGAACAGGTATAATTTGTGAGCAGCTATCATGCACAAATCTAAGCTAGCAGAACCTTAATAGTAGAATAACTGGAGTAGAAATCACACAAGCTGGAAAGAAACTGCAGAATATTAGGAATTGAAGCAGAAAGCGGGACAGATTCGCAAGATGGCGACCTGGTAACGACACTTTCTCACAGCTCTCTTTCCTCAATAATATTTCTGACAGGAATATTGAGAGAAAAACAACAATAAGAAGATATGTTCGCTACTAACCACTTTATAATACCCAGAGACATCATCAGAAAAATTTTTATCAACTTTAATTGGAAAATTCCTGTCAAATTAATTACTAGAAAATCAACAACAGCATCAGCTACTCAGAATGAGCCATCTCAGGAATCCACATCAGGACCCAACATTCAAAAAGGATTTACATTCACTTATTTTAAATATTCAGGTGTTGACAACTAAAATAGATAAGATGGATAGTAAACTGGACTCTTTTAAAGAAAAATGTACTCAACAACTTGAACAACTTCAGGAAATGTTCAAACAACAGAAAGGTCAAATTTCTGTCATTGAACAGTCCTTAAATGACATTGATTCCAGACTCCTGCAAGAAGAACAACAAACTGAATTTTTACTGCAACAAAATACACAACTTCTGGAGAAAACAGATGACAAGGAAAACAGAATGAGAAGAAATAATATCCGAATATATGGCCTGCCAGAAAAAGCAGAAGGGGATAATATAATAAACGTTCTTACTACCTGGATCCCAAATGTATTAAAATTACTGGAAGCCCTTACTTTTGGAATAGAACGTGCACACAGGTCATTGTCAACTTCAGGAAATGCATCTTTAATCAAAAACAAACCAAGATCAATAATTGTTAAACTTTTCTCCACACAAGACAAGGAACTCATCCTCAAAAATGCTTGGACTAACTCACCCATTAAATATAATGATGCGTTAATTAGATTTGACAATGATTACTCTACAAAAGTAGTTTTCAAAAGAAAAAAATTCATGTCAATAATAAAAATCTCGAAAAAGAAACAACTGAAGACCCATCTTTTGTTTCCAGCAAGACTTCATATATTCCTTCCAGTGGTAATAAAAATATTTGAAACAGTGGATTCAGCAATAAAATATCTCACTACAAACAACATTTTAACACAGGAAGAATCTATGGATTGGACAAATAGTACACCAAAAGAAATGCAGAAGTAAACAACTGGAAGACTGTTGAACAGAAGAAAAAAAAAAAAAAAAACTAAAGGACAAATAACTTATATGTTACATATACCACAAAACTTTAAACATTGTCACAAAAACTAACAAGAAATCTTCCAGTCATTAATCACAGTAATATATCAGGTACAGTTTCTATTTATTTTATCTCACTTAAAATCTAGAATAAATATAAACTGGGTAAATTAACATTATCGTTTAGGTCTATCCAAACATATTGGAAACTTGATAACAATGTTTTTCTTTCTCTACGTCTCTGATTTAGTCCTCAACAAATAAAATGTATATAGCAATATGTTCAATATATATGCAAATGGATATCTGGTTTAACCAGATATAACCATTTCACCATATATTTAACTATACTAGCAATATGTTCTAAAATCTTTGAATGCGCCATTCATATAATATGTCTAATCTACGTTTTCCGATCGGGGCAGGGAGGGGAGTGGGACAAATTTATTTTTTGAAAAAATATATATTTATGTTAAATTAGTTGCATAGTTAAAGTACTTAATCCATTAATGCTGTTGTAATGATTTGCTTTACTGAGATAGAAAGACAGCTTGGGTGTGTGCACGTCTAGTTGTATGGATTATGATGTCGTAGCATCCCAGTACACCTCATGGACTCTTATTGTGTTTTTAACTTATATATACAAAGCTTCCTTACTGGAAGGGGGGATAATGTTGTGTTTATTGAAGGTGTTTGAACTGGGTTGTAGCTATGCAGTAGAAAAATATTTTCACGAGCGATACTTTGAAAGATAAGAAAAATCTTCACTACTTTTCCTGCTCCGTTCACAAGACAGCAATCTCAAATATGCATACAAGTAATATATAAAGGGTGTAATTTTCACTGTAACCACTCTGTGATTGTCTATGACGCCCTGTAAATAATATGTAAATGCAATATCATTAGGCAAGGAAGTAAATCTCAAAACAAGCACATCTTAAAACTCTTCGATTAGAAGAAGGAAAATAATCTGTATACAGAAGATGATTGAGTTGTGCTGGATGGTTATAGTTAGTTAAGAGTTTAAACTCTTGCATGCTATTACAGTAAATTATTCTACACTACTAGAATGTCATACTGAATCCTTTATAAGAAGTAAAGCATTTGGTGCTGTTTGTTTTACTAACAGGTGTCATGTAGTATATCTCACATATAACATAGGAATGTCTTGCATATAATACAGATAAATATATGCAAAAATAAATATTACCATGAGCGCTGCCTTGAAAATCAAGAAAAATCTTCACTACTTTTCCCACCCAGTCCAAGAGACAGTAGCCTTAAATACACATGCAAGCAACACCCAAATATCTTATGTCTCATTGCAGCATTCCTGGACAAGGAAGTAAATCCCAAAATGAGCACTATTTAAAGTACTAGTGCACCTGAATTACAAACTACATGTTGACCCTTTAGTGTTACTGATTATTACTAAACATTTAACACACCTAAACTAAATAAAATAAAATATGATTAGATTTAGTAAACAGACACCAAACAAATTTTCTAATAGGTTCTTTATATACTAACAGAAATAGCAACCTACACATAGTTATTGTTAGAAAAAAGTTAAATATTGTTAGATATACAGAAAGGCAATACTCTATACATAGTTCTATACATTAATATTAAGAATTTCTAATACTAGAATAGCTGTGTGGGTTTGTAGATTGCTACGAGAATATCGACCCTGGGGCTTGTATAAGTCTAGTCATTGCAGTTCTCTGGCTATTTCTTTCCATATTGCTTGCTTACCTGGACAACTGTTTGCCGGGGTGACCGTTATGATCCCCAGGGTGATTTTCCTCTCTCCCATCCAGTCATCGGGGTTCTTTTCCGGAGTCTAGCCAGTCTGTGGGTCAGGAACCTATCTCTCCACTATGTTTTACTTCAGTATTTTGAATCTTAAAATATATAAAGACTATTATATATATAAGTTTATGTATATATATTTATATATATGTACATGTATTGTCATATAAGCCAACCCATTTTTAGTAAAGAGTTCTGGAATATGACTTGGAAAACTACTTTCTCAAAAGTTAAAGATAATAAATCTAATTATTTCATAAAGAGTGAGGAAGAAAATGGGAAATATTCACATAACTATAGAATAAATAATATTCTTATAGCACTGATGCTACATGATAGAGACTCTAGATGTGGAAAATTACCCTAAACAAATTGCGAGTATAATGAAACTACAAACTAAAAAGAACATAGGTATTATGAGAATTTAACCAAAATAACTAATTAACAAGGTATTGGAATCTTTGCAATGTGAATTAAAGCAAATGTGTCATGTTGGATTGACATGTGAATTGTTGTACTAAGATGAAACTCATTTTTTTAAATGTAATTGGAAAACTGTTTTTGTAACTCTGATTATAAGAAACTCTGCAAGTAAGATTTAACAAGTATAAGCAGGTTATTGATGTATAAATATTATTGCTTTCTCACGAGTTTGCATATAATTGTCTATTAGCTGATCATATTAACTCTTTAATATATGTAAATAGTGACATACTAAGCATGAGGTTAAAAGAGATTAGTTCAAACATTAGTCACAGATTTAGAAGGTTTGTGTGGGTACTTGTGTTACTCATGCAAAGAGGTATATTACCTCATAGAGAGAGGAAAAGGTGTAATAAATTAGAATTAGTTAACTCAGAAGTTTCATTGTTTTCTTATACTGTTTTGGTGTCTACGGAAGATAAGCAGTTTTTCTATGTAAACAACAGTGTAAATTATACATATAATGCAAACCAAGAGTTAAATCTATGTATATCAACTGTCATACAAATAAATCATAAACCAACACATGCAATATCTACCTATAAATGTTAATGGATTAAATAATAATATCAAAAGGAGAAGTCTATATAAATACAAAAATCTACACAATCCACAAATAGTATTTCTTCAGGAGACGCATCTATTGGATAAAGATATAAACAATCTCAATATTAATAACTGCACAGTATTAGTAAGTTCTCAATACAAACAAAAGAAGAGAGGAGTAGCCATATTAATGCATAATACAATTATTTCTCCTGGAATAATTAACACTCATCAAGACACATCTGGTATGTTTTGCTTAGTAAATATAGAGTTAAATAGGAAAATATACACTTTAGTTAACCTATATTGGATACCAGGACTTGGCGTAGGAACAGTAAAACATCACATTGAAGAAATATTACATTTAACTAAAGGTAGTCTAATAATGGCAGGAGACTACAACTGCATAATAGATGACAAAGATACAGACTCAAAAAGTAAAAGAAGAAAGTTACCTATATCAAAGACACTATCGAAGTTTACAGACACAATCTCCATAAAAGATATAAATGAATTTGCTGATCCAGACTCATTAATTTACACTTTTTACTCACATAGATATAAGACTAGTTCCAGAATTGACAGGATATACATATCCAATGATCTAGTAACAAAAATAAGTTATGTCAAAATGATAAACTGTCCATTATCAGATCATAATGCTCTGGTTTTAGAAATGGAGCTTATGCATATAAATAATAATCCCATAACAGGAATACCTTCATATGTTACAAAATTAACAGACTTTAAAGAATTTTCTGAAGGTGAAATAAAAAACTTTCCTTGAACTAAATACCACAGAGAACATTTCAGAAATATATATCTGGGACTCCTTAAAAGCATATATATATGGAAAAGTACTATCCTGGTACATTAATAAAAGAAAAATATGGAATAAAGACATGCTAGAATTACAAAAGAAAGCTGATAAATTAAAACTAGAAATTCAAGAAGGAAATAAAGATTTAATTCAAGAATTACTACAAATTAACAACAAATATGCGGAAATTTTACATCACAAGACAATGATTAACCTAGAAAAGATAAAATTAAATTCTTATTCAACAAATCCAGCACATCATAGGCAACAAGCTAATAGAACAAAAAAAATAAATAAAATCTAAGCAAATAAAATAATTATATATCCCTAATACAAAGAAAAAAGTAACGGATCTAAACAGCATATTAGAAGCCTTTAGATTACAATACAACTATGATAACCTTTCAAGCATTCAAAAAAAACCTGACAAAGATATAAAAAATTATCTTAAAAACAAAATTCTTACTAGATTAACACAGGAGCAAATTGACACTATAAACAAACCAATTACTATGACAGAACTAAAATCACAGATTAAAAAGCTTAAATTAAATAAAGCACCTGGCCCTGATAATATAATATCAGAAATGTATACAGTAATACCTAATCAAGCTATATCTTTACTCTTAAAAGTATACTCCATAGTTAATCAAAATATAATTATACCACCTTCATGGAAATATTCATTGATATCACCAATAATTAAATCAGACAAAGATGAGAAACAATGTTCGTCATATAGACCAATATCCTTATTAAACATTGATTATAAAATGTTCATGTCAATATATGCTGACAGAATTAAACACTTTCTTCCCATGCTAATTTATGAAGACCAGACAGGATTTATCAAAGGAAGAAATGCATATGATAATCTTAAAATAATTTTGTCATTGATAGATTATAGTAAACATGCAAACTTGGATTTAAATATAATATCCTTAGATATTAATAAAGCATTTGATTCTGTTAACTGGAATTTCCTTACACTAGTCCTAAAAGAGTATAATTTTCCTACATCTTTTATCACCCTTATTCAGTCACTATGTAAAGACTCCATAGCATATGTTAAATTAGGTTCCTATAGAGCTGGTCCCATACCAATCAAAAAAGAAACTAAACAAGGATGTCCCCTATCACCACTATTATTTGCATTACTTATAGAACCATTTGCAAATCAGATAAGATCAAATAGTAATATTAAAGGCATCTGCATCAACAGAACTTTATCTCTTAAATTACAATTATTTGCAGATGATATACTTCTTACCCTATCAGACACTAATGCATCTTTACAAGCTTTGTTTAAAGAAATAAATAATTTTCCAACTATTTCAGGTTTACAGTTCAGTGAAAACAAAACAAAAATTATGTCATGTAATACTAAAAAGAAACATATAAACAAAAAATATTCCAAATACATAGCAGAGGATAATAAAATAGTACATTTAGGCATAGATCTACTTGAAAACTTAACTGACTCACTTACATATAATTATAATAAAACACTAGATAAAATAGAGCAAGCGATATCTACCTGGAACAAATATATGTTTACAATGGGAGACAGATTATAACTCATTAAATCAATTATTTTTCCTAAAATATTATATCTAATCCCAAGTATATTACTCAGAGATATAATAAACTAATATTACATTTTTTATGGTTCCCAAACAAACCTAGAATTGCTTTAGATAAACATTTACCAAACTGGGAAGATGGAGGAATTAATTTACCTGATATAGAGATATATATTATGTTCTCTGTTAAAAATATAACCTTATGGTTAAATGCTCACTACAAACCTGTATGGAAACAATTACATGAACAGATCTATACTGAACTTAGTCATAACAACAGATCAGATCATTTAATCATAATACCATATCCTTTAGTTTGGATGTTAAAAGATGATCTAGGAGGCAAAAATAAAAATAATAAACTGCCATCCAAATATATGAATATCACACTAACAACATTTAAATCGTTCATAAACAAAGTCCCAAATATTAATTCATGGTTCTTTCTGAGCTTTCCTATAGCCTTCAACCCACTATCATTGATACATACCAAATTCAGAAAATGAATATGCTCAAGATAGGCTCAATAAGCTACTGGCATCAGCTGGTAGAACAAGAGAAAATACTAACTAAAGATCAGATAACCAGAAAATATAATATAATGACTCATGGCTACTTTTGCAAAATCTAAGACAATATCTTATAAACAGATTTGGACAAATGCAAGATACAGTTAGACATACTGTCCCAAAATTTATTGATTACATTATTATAAGTAATAATCAACCTTATCAAGGTGCTGGATATCTATCTAACATTTACAAAATAATTAAAAACAACAAAAATATACCAAATAGACACATACTGGAATTATTATACACAGATAAACAATCACCCTACTAACGAAAAGGAAAAAAAGATTATCTTAAAATCTTCCAAGAAGTCATCATTATCAATAAACCTGCAGTTATTCACATGGAGATATCTGAATAGAAGTTTTTATACACCACATAAAGTATCTAAGATGTATGCAAGTGAAGATCTATGTTGGAGATGTCAGACTAAAATAAGAGCAGACTGGCAACATCATTTTTATGAATGTAAGTGTCTTACTTTGTATTGGAATAATATTACTTATTTTTTTCAGACTGTTTTTAATGATAATTATCAATTATCAAAATCTATGATTTTATTCAACTCGCCTGTTCCGGACTGTGTGCCAAAAAAAGATTTTCAAATCTTATGGACTTTAATGGCAGCAGCTCACAAAATCATCACCATTCACTGGAAAAGTGAGACTCCTCCTACATTTAATGAATTTAAAAATTTAGTTAGAACAGTTAGACAAATGGAAATATCTACTCTGAAGAACAGAACTACCAGACTTACAACTTTATACAACTCTTGGATGAAAGTACTAGAAATAATTGAGAAAATGGACAAAGATATATGAACCTATATATCATACTTCAGGTTACACCTTAAACTTATTTATGGCTTTCTTATTAACAGACACCAATGTTTTTAAAGTTTATAGGTTTTATTGTATATATATAATTTTCGTTTTTGATTTCATGTAATATTTGACAAATTATCAATAAAAAAAAAAAAAAAAAAAAAAGGAAGCAGAAAGCGGGTCAATGCCAAGTCTGCTGCCCAAATAGACAAATGTTTTCATTTACTACAATAAACTCTAGGGGTGAACTCCTTGAGAAGCAAAAAGCATTTGCAGTAAGTACTAAGATTAGGCAGGATTTTTTATCTAGTAGAAGAGATAGATAAACCAAGCAGTTAATTTGAGGTTCCTGAAATCCAGATGATGCACACAAGATGGGAGAAAGAGGAGATCCAGTCATGGACCTAGATACCAAGGGTATTTCTTGAGATTTCTATCAGTTTCGAACAATCATACTTGGCTAGCAAAGGTAAATAAATCTGCTATGGCCAGTATGGAGCAATGAGGATCACTGTGGCTCTGTGTTCTGCTGCTTTCTGTAGGAACTTGGATAATAGAAACACAGGTGGAAATGTATAAAGGAGCTCAGAAGACCACTGCCTAAAGCATTTCTCAGGGATAGTCTATCTGGAAAGATCAGGGAGAAGTAGCTGCTTTGGTGTTGGTTGGGGAGGCAAACAGATTGTAGCAAGGCTGGCACCAGCAGCTGAAAATCAGATAAGCTGCACCTGGATTGAGACCAGTCATGATTCATCAAAACAGGTCTACTAAGCCTGCTGGCAATGTAGTTCACTCTACTGAGAATGTGTGTGTTGCATTCGGAAAATGATGCAAAGCAATCACCCACTGCCAAATTTTCATGGCCTCCCTGCATAAGAAGTAGGATCAGGTTTCTCTTTGTTTGTTCAAATATCATATTATGACTATGACATGTTTGCTTGGATGGAAATTACTACTGGAGGCAAGAGGCCCTGAAATTCCTTCAGTGCAAGGAAGATGGCCCTCACCTCTAGAATAGTGATGTGAAGATTGGCCTCTGTCTGACTCCAAGTTCCTTGGAACTTGATCCTTTCAAAATATCCCCCTTTCCACAGAGGAGGGTTCCATGCTTACAACTGGGTAGAGAAAGAATGAAAGGTCTCCCTTTGTGAATTTTGGAAGTCATCCACCATCCTAAGTTAATCTGAGTGAGGTGTGCCACAAAAGGAAATACTGCCAGCCCAGCTATCTGGAATGTTGTAAATAATTATGTCATATGTGAATATTAATATGATTTATATAGAAATGTAAGAAAACGAGATACTGCCAGCCCAGGTATCTGAAATTTTGTAAGCGGCTGTGCGTCATTTGTGAATATCAACATGATTCATATACCTGTGTTATAAGTGTACTAGAACTGTATGTCATATTGTATAGACGTGTGCTAAAGAGATATTTTTTATACACTATTGTAATGGTTTAATATGGGAGACTGAAACACAGGACATTAACTTGCAAAACTTCAGAAGAATGTATGAGGTCAAGTTATTTTATAGCTGGGCCATAAACAAAAGATGCCTATCTCTCAGTTTCAGTGCAGTAAAGAA